>NC_091477.1:111171526-111419026 GCF_036971445.1 Narcine bancroftii | reverse complement strand
TATATATATATGTGTGTGTGGGTGTGTGTGGGTGTGAACAGTTTCCTGAAATGGTGGAAGGCATCAGTAAGTAATTTCTTGTTATTTGAATCTTGCATCTAATTTATTTAAGAAGCCTCCCAAGTAACACAGAGACTTAACATCTAGGAATGCCTGAACCTACTTTAACTGTACACACTCCAACTCATCCTGCTCCCACAGGACAACTGAAGAAAATGGTTTTGTTTCTCCAGTCTATCCTCTCAATGGAAATACTCTGTCCCATATTACATCCTGATGAATCCCCTTCAGATTTTCCTCTAGTGTGGTGAGCAAAACTGTAGTCAAATTCCAGCTGTGCCCAACTATTGATCACAAAGCTCTACCACAAATTCCCTGCTCTTGCATTCTGGCTAATGAAGTAATCCTATCCTGCGTGCCTTCTTCACCTCCTTTGCCATCTTCATGGATCATTGGACTTGTTCCGTTACTTGCTCGGGGCCACTTGTTGTCCACGTCCTCTGCTTTATTAGTCCTGCCAGCATACATCTGCTTGCACTTATCAGGATGAAATTCAATTTGCTGTTGCAAAATTACCACTCTCCTCACTTATCAATTCTACTGCTTTTATTTTTGTGTCATTTCCAAACTTACTGATCATATCTTCAGCCTTTGCATCCAAATGATTCACGTGTGTAATAAGTAAGGATTCCTGTTGTACACCGGTCGCGATAGGCTTCCAAGCACAAGAATTATCTCCATTTCTCGATGCCTACCATTACGGAGCCAATTTTGGACGAAGGGTTGTCTGCTTTAATTTTTGCACCTTTTTGTGATACAATAGAAATCTGAAACTCCAGATCGCTCAGCGAATGGTTCGGTCTGGATGTTCTGGATTCTCGGGGCAGTACTATTGAAATTGCAATTTTAGGAAGCATAAAGCTGCACTGCGTTTGGACAGAACACTTGCAGCTTCAGCTGCACTGCTTGACGCTTCTCTTGCCTTTAGACTTTGTAATTATTCCGCAGCATGTCGGGCACGTCATGCAGACTGAAGCTGTGGTCCTGTTCCACAAATGTACTAGCCGTTTCCACGGACTTCTCTGCTTGCAGTCAACTGGGATTTCCTGGTCGCGAGTTGCGCTGACGGGCGGCTCCGCCTGAACCTGTGAGAAGTGCCTTCGCGTTCACAAAATATGCTCGAGACAAAAGTTGAGAACAAAGAACATTTATTTACATTTACAACATTGCAAGGTTGGGTACTCTCCCCTTACCTCGGGAAAGTACCCCGAGGGCGGGAAGCCTCTTTGTTTTTATACAATTTTTACTTCACCTCCCCTTACATTTGTCTTACCTTTGTCCTTCTTGGATTGGTTTGGCACTCTCCCTACGTCTAACTCTTGACTGACTCCAACTTTTTCTTATCCCGTGCTCACACCTCCTTTTCCCCACCCCTTATTAAACAATCTCTTTGTGTGTTCGTGCATATTTCTATGTCTGCTTAAATTCCTCTGTTATCTTGTTTACTCTGTTCTGCTTTTTTTCATGCGGCATTTTACACAAGAACATTTTAGCTTTTTCCTTTCTACCTTCTATAACTGTTTCAGAACTCCTACCATTAAAATAGTAACTGTTTCTAAACTCCTACAAACCCTGAACCCTTCCGAAGACTCATTGAAGCGTTGGTTCTCCCTCCAGTCGTGCGAGCTTTTATTCGCGCTACACCGTTGCAGCCTTTGTCATATCTTAAATCGGAGCCTTTCTGATGGCGAATGTTTCTCTCAGAGCAGGATTGCTCACACCACGTTGGAGTTTCTTAATGATTTCAAGTTTGACCCTCAATGTCAACAGGTCCTTTCTCTTCATACCACGAACTCTCTCCACTGTTGTGCGTTTGGAAACTGTGGGCTCACCTTGCCGCTTTGCATTTGTAGCACTTTACATAGAAAAGCCCGCTAAGTTTTTTTAAAAAGGTTGAAAGTTTTTTTGGAGGGGTGGGTGGGGGGTCCCGGATTTCTGGGCTTCTCCACCGTACTTGGGGCAATTCTCCTCGTTATCCAGCAGATGCCAGTGTTGCCACTTGCAGCGGGGCCGCAGGGCAGGAAGCGCGGCCGGTCCTGGTCTCGGCGCGGCCGGTCCCGACCTGTGGCGTGGATCCCGCAACCTGCGATGCTGGAGCGGACTCGGACCCTTCCTGCCCCGGGACGAGCGGCGCAACAGACTGGTCGCGGTCACGGTGAGGATGACAGGGTCGGCGGCTCGGCCCTTCTGGTCCACTGGTGGAAACGTTCCGCCTGCCCCCCCCCCCCCCCCTCTTTTTTGGTTGCTCTTGTTTCAACAGCCGCAGGTCTAGAGGATCAAAGATGCATTTAACCCAGGATCGTGCCGATGTTCTGCAGTGTCCGGCGGCTGCTTTAATGGGTGCGAGGCGCCTAACCCTAACCCCTGGGGGTTTTTTTTAACCTATTTGTTTTCCAACATTTTAGTTTTCCTGGTTGCTTGAATTCCAGATAAAAGTTTATTTTTTCTATTTCAATGGCGTTTCAGAGCCATTGTCAAAAGTGCTCAGTCTCTGGAAATCACCGTGGTCACTTTGGGTGTGAACACGCGAGCTTCATGATGGTTCGCATTCACCTGTTGCTTGAGGGATGAGTTGCAAAGATGATCTGGGGGTAAAAGATATTGGCTGAGGTGGACACTTAAAGTATATTTTGAAGTGTAAGTGCAGAATATTGGAAAGTATTTGCTCAAATTTATTATCATGCAATTGTTCAACTGGGCAAAACAGCATTGGTGCCAACACAAATATAGACATAACACACATATTTATAATCAAAGAGCTGGTTGTAAACTTCCAGAAGAGAGACAGAGCTCACTTTTAAGTCTGCATTAACAGTGCTGAAGTTCAGATTGCACATAGCTTCTTTGGGGTCGAGAGACAGAGCTCACTTTTAAGTCTGCATTAACAGTGCTGAAGTTCAGATTGCACATAGCTTCTTTGGGGTAAACCTCTCCAGTCCCCCCCTGACCTGGTCCACTGACATCAATGCAACAACCAAGAAAGCACACCAGCACCTTCCTATGAAGTTTGAGGAAATTTGACATGTCTCTTCTATCCCTTCACAACTTCTATGAGGCACTATTGAAATCATCCTATCAGGTTGCATCACTGGTGGCAAGAAATTGCAGAGTTGTGAACGGAGCTCAGGTCATCATACATTCTCCCCCTCCCCACCCGAGATTCATGAGTGTGAGATCACCACACCATCAAATGCAAGGACAGTTTCTTTCTCATGGTTATCAGACTCCTGAATGAATTGTAGAAATTGTGTGGCATTTGCTCTGTACTAACTGATCTCTCTCAACACAAAAGTACAAGTACTGGTCTGCTTGTAAAACAACCACTAGCATTACATTTTCAAAACGTGTAACAGTGAACTTGAATTGCTTTGGGTCAATTTCACAGTTATTTCACACTTTTTAAAATGGAAGTTTTTCCTTTTGTGATTTTCAATCTTTGTGTCCTACAGCTGAATTTTTGTATTGAAAAAATATTTGCAAATGATGGTTTCAGTCCCATCACACATGGAATTGAGAACAGTCCTGATTAACTCAGAAGGGTTGGGCAGCAACAGTATCCGTGTGATAAGAAACTGTTAACATTCTGGGTTGAAAACCCTTCTTTGGGACTGGGAAGAATGAAAAGAAATTAGTTTCAAGTTACAGAGAAGGTGAGGAAGGGATTTTTAGGGTGATACATTTTTGCAAGAGTAGAGTCATGGGAGTCATCTGGTTGATAGGTTTATGGGAGTAATTAGAGAGAAGTATGAGATGAGAGGAGTCACTGAGCGTACAAACAAAGAGACTTAAAATCAGTGGTAGCAATGATGATGGCCATGATTTGCAGTGGGGGAGGATCCTGCAACACTTCCCTCAGTGGTTTTAAGAGTAGGCCAGAAGATCGAGACTGCTGGATACGTATGAGGATTCCTGACCATATTGCTGAGGTACTGCCGCTGACCCCGATTCCCTTCGATGCTCATGACAGTGACTGTTGGAGGAAACTGATCAGCTCCTCGGGTTTCGATGTTTCTTTCTGGGGGATGCTGGGATGTGGTGAACCCCAACCAACTTCACTCCCTAGTATTAAAAACCTCAAACCCAGGGACCCTTATGGTGTGGGCGTTTCAAGGGCTGGTGTTTTCCAACACCAATGTTCAGATTGGGTCGGTAGGACACAGCAAGTGTGAGCAGGAACTGTACCCAGGAATGACTGGTGAGAGAATGGACTCAATGCATGACCACTGGACTTGCTCATGGCTCCTCATGGGATGGTACAATGTGCCTCGTTGGCAATCTGGGGGAGCACCCAGCCTACAGAAAACAACATGGCAAGAGGACAATTACTGAGGTGGAAAGGTTCTGGGTAGTGACCTTTCGCTGGTATGGCACTGTCTAATTGTTCCGATAGGAGATATGTATGACCATGTTGATGGAGAAGCTGGCCAATGAGATGGATGTGGCTCTTTGACATATCAAGGATGCATGAGTGGCAGCTGAACTGGCAGGTCTTTGGATGGAGGGCTTTCAGCACTGCATGGCCTTGAGCTACCTATTGGCAGCTGAGGGTGGTACTTGTGGCATTGTGCTAAGGAGTACACACTTGTATTCAAGATGAATCGGGGAATATCACTCGCATGGCTGACCACATATAACAGACAGTGAACAAAATTAAACAAGCCAGGGACTGGTTCCTTGACCACTCCACTCCATGGGGGATCTGGTGTCGTTTGGGGCAGTAGGAGATGGTGGATCATGGTAATATATTGGGCAGCAACCATCAGGCTCATAACACTGTGCAGGTGTGTGTGGGTAATGTAATAAGGTGTCCCCAAGGTAAATACTAGCCTGTGGGCCGAAATGGCACAGTGTGGAATGCTACATGGAGCGTCACCCCACTGTTCAGGACAGGGTACTCCTCACTGGTTGAAAGTCAATAGATTGAAGATCACTTCTTCTGCCCATGAATATCAGATTACCCCCCCCCCCCCCCCCCACTATAGTGGGTGCCATCTTTCAATTCATCCTCTTCACCTTAACTTATGTGACTCGATACCTCAGCTGGCCCATAGCACCAGGAGTATAAAAAGTGAATCGTGTATGACTTCCTTTTTTTAATACCCGAGTCCTTCCCTGGCTGCAATCCCGCAGGCAATGCTGGAGGACTAATTGTGCGGTGTGTTGCTGTAAAGGTTGGGGTCTCAATCTGGGTGTGCACTTGTGGGACTATTATGGTTTAACTGAAGATAGATGTAACTTCAATCCGTGTGCTGTGCTTCTAAATCAGATGGGAGCAGGTACTATTTGTTCTAACCCCCAATTGTCCATATCCCTTCTCTCAGTATTTGTATTTCAGTGAACTTGCATGTTTTTGGTCCCCATTTGTAAATAAAATCTGTGCTTTGATATTAGCGAGTACAGAGGGTTGTAACTCCTTGAACCCTTCCAATCTGTTACCTCAACCTCACCACCAAATGATGTAAGAAATGTAGTCCCTCCCACTAATAGCAATGTAATGATGACCAAGTAGATGATTTTAGTGAAGCTAAGTGAAGGATCAATTTTGACCAGGTCATTTGGCTTCAAAATGGTCTGGAGAATTCTTTTTGAAAATGGTTATCGAGAAAGTTCAGTAAACATCAGAGGGTTTGGGTTAGCGCACCAGGGTTATCGCATCAAGCTGTCAATGTGTTGGAAATGTCCACAAAAGGTTGACTTCAATTTACCTTCAAAATGAAATTTCATCGCAATCTGCCTAATGTTTGGGGAAGCAAAATTAGTGAAGAATGTCTCGATGAAACCAATCACTTTTCAATTTTATCCACCCAAGCTTTCCATTCCTCCGACACTTCCTTGTTAATAAGTAGACAAGCAGAGGCAAGTGAACACAGTTTTAGAAATCCCAGCCAAGTTGTCAAGGTCATAACCTCAAACTAATGAGCTGGGAGATCTGAGGGGAAACAAAACATTGCTACTTTTATCAGGAATGTTTCAGTTCCTGTGTCATTGAAGACAGAAGTTAAGGCTTCAATGTAACTTTGTTTTTGTTTCAGAATTACAATTCTTCACTGACATTGAAGATTAAAGTTTTCTGAAGAACAAATACCTTAAATGATTGATGATTAAGAAGAGTTCTGGCACTGCATTCAGGTTGGTTAAAGATTAAATTGAAGTATTTTTTAAATCAAAATTCTCATTTGTTGACACAAGCTGGGCAAAACACAGCAATAAAAAGAAGGCCAAGAAATGAGAGAAATGATGGATGGCTGATCTTGACAATACATTAATTGAGATTATACTGGATAAATTAGATCCAGGTATATTTTGAGTGTGCCACATGTATTTAGGACAAGAGAGTTAAATGAGCCCAATATATCTTGTGAAGTGTGAAACAGCTGATTCAAGAGGGAACAGATACCATATCTGAGATCCCAGTCAGTTCATGTAAACTTCCAGAAAGCAAAAAAAACAAATCTCTGCCCTCCAGTCTAATTTTTTTTTAAAAATTAGACATATACCATGGTATCAGGCCCATCCGGCCCACTAGCCACTTCCACCCAATTAACTTCTGTTTTTGAAGGGTGAGAGGAAACTCATGCAGACCTGGGGAGAACATACAAACTCCTATCAGACAGTGCCGGATTTGAAGCCTAGTTGTTAGTGGTGTAACAGCGTTGCACTAACCATACTGTCCCTTTTCTCGTAGCAAGCTGAACAATTGTTAAGTAAGCATTTCTTGGAGATCAACTAATCTTGCTCATTATAATTCTGTTTTTTGTCTTTTGATATTCTTGCATATCCACCTTCATGAATTAACTTTAATGTTCAATATGAAGACTCTTATCATGTCATTGTACAGTTGGTAGAAAAGAAAAATCTACCTCCTCATTAATTATGAGGAAGGAAAGTGCAACCCCTTTTCAGATTATATACATCCTAATAGGGAGTTGGTTGACAGAGATAATCGTTAGAACTGGTCACTCTATAGTACTTCAGTAAAATCACCGAGATGGTGGAGGAACTCACCCAGTCTCATAGCATCCATAGGAGGTAAATATATATTTCTGATGTTCCTCCACCATTGCTCTGTTTTTACTAAAATCACAGCATCTGCAGATTTTTGTGTTTCACTATATAATACTTTCAACATGGTGAGCAAGATTTATTGGGGGACAAGGTTTCTCAGCAGTGAGCACTCCTGACTCGCACACGGATTTCTAACAGCAAACTTTATTCCATTGCCTGATATGCTTTTCGATTGTATATAAACTATTCATGCATAAACTAGGCCAGGGTGAAGGTGATGTGAAATCTTGGTCATTTTTGGGAAATGGGGATTGCATATGAGGCCATTGTGTATTCGTCTGTGAACAGTCACTGGAACGCCAAAAGCCAATGCACTTACAACTCTGAATGGGATGTGACTTGATGGAGAGTAGAATTGTTTAAAATGACACCGGAGGCCATTCCACCCATTATGTCTGTGCCCTGAGCTGCCCATTTTTTTTCCCACCTTCCGGCACTTGTTTTCTTGGACTTCTTTGGAATATTTTATTTGTAATTTTTCAAACTCAAACCGTGTCAATGATCCATAATAATAAAAACACACTACATTTTCCAATATATACAAGCTTCACTGTCAAATCCAATTCTATCCCCACCACCAATTAATATTAATATCCAATTAATACATCCAGAGACAAAATTAAATCGACAATTACTCTAAAAAGGAAAACCACAACAATGAATTAACCCTCGTCCATTATTTCTGTAGCATTTTACAGTGTCCCTTTAACCTCCTGATATATTAAGGGCATAAGGACCAAAAAACAAAACAAAATCATTACACTTAAAAAAAAATTCTTACAAAAGAATCTACATTGGCCTTTGCGTGAAATCACCCAGGTCCTGTCACACGTGGGCGCCAATTGCTTCAGTCTCTGAGCTGTGAAAGATGCCCTTATAGCAGGCTGTGCTGATCCACAAGTGAACCGGATCACGTCTGGGTCACCAAATATACCAAACCAAGTCACAGTAGTCGGTGTGAGTCAGTTTAATTGATTTTACTGGAAGTCCCATATGAGCTTATAAGCACAACCTCCATGATACTTTGCAGCCCTCAGGACCATTGTGACATCACCCTGGAGGGCTGGTGACGCTCCCAATGTCTCAGGGCTCTCAGCCCCGTGCGAGCCTGCATCTCTGTGGCCCAGTTTGCTTGCGGATCAGCGCAGCCTGCAACAGATGGCCAGAGGCAGTACCACTCAGACACATCCATGTTGTCATGTGCCAGAATCCTCATCGCTAATTGGATAGCCCGTTTCAGCCTGCCAAAGGACATAACTTTAGATGGGAGGGGAGCTCAGTTCATCTCAATACTATGGTCAGCGCTATCCCAGCCCACCACCCGCAGTCCAATGGCCTCGTCGAGAGGTTTCACCACCAACTGAAAACTGGTCTGATGGCTCAACTCTAGTTGGACTGATGAATTGCCATGGGTGCTACTGGGAATCCGCACAGCGCCGGAAGAAGATCCAGCTTCATCCTCAGCCAAACTTGTGTATGGATCCCCGCTTATGGTCCCGGGTGAATTTGTACCACCGGCCCGAGGACAGGATGAACTACCTGCATCTCTCTTGATGCAAATTCTGGAGAAAGTCAGCATCCTGGCACCTGTCCCAATCTCATACATGGTCTGACTGCCTCCTACATTCCAAGGGAGCTCAAGGACTGCTAGTACGTGTTTGTGCGCGGGGGAACGCATCGAACTCCGTATCAGCGACCGTTTGAGGGTCCTTACAAAGTGCTCTGATACAATGGAATGACGTGTGTACTGGACATTGGAAGCAGGGAAGAAGCACATGGCTCTAGGTACTTCCACAGTCAAAATTAGCTTGTGTGCTATTGACAACCCCCTAAATTTTACACTAAAAATTGAACCCCAAGACTCTACAATGTGGTAGATCAAGGAGTAGAGTGGTATGGGACAATGACACTGAAGCAGAGTTGAGACCAATGTCGATCAGCGATCACATGAAAGCATGGGCAGGCTCTGAAGGGTCTGACACCTTCTGCAGATCCTATTTTCTGATGCTCCACAAACTCTCTGATCAGAACCCGATCTTCCCTAATATTTAAAATGGCTAACAAAAAGAATGCTGGAATACATGACCATTTAAATTCCTTTAAATTATTGGAAAGATCATTTCCACCAGTTTTACATTGACCAGAAATTCTGAATTAAGTGATGAATTGATATTGTACCTTATATGTGATTGTTTAACAATTCCTTGTAGAACCCAACAAAATCAAAATTGACTGATAGCCAAGAAAGAATGCTGTGACTCCTGTTGAATTCATTTGGGAGAAATATTGAAAATGAAGTGCATCTGAGATGAACATGCCAATGTTGTTCTACTTGGTAAAAAGCTTAATGTATTTATTTAAACAATTTGGTTGAGTGAAAATAACATCAATTTGCAGATTAAAATGAGAGAAAAAGAAAACTTTGGCAAACTTGGAGAACACCTCAGCGGAAACTGGAAAATTTCTGAGGGGCTGATCTCATTAACATATGTGCTTATTCTGTGCCTGTAACACCAGGAATACCCTAATTCTGTGTAATATTGTAGAAGACTGCAGGGATGCTCACCTATGTTTATAATGCAACTAAGGCATCCACACAATTTTTTTTGCACTTCCCTTAAGCCATCCCCAATTTCCCTGTGCACATTAAAATGTTGACGTTGTAGGTTGTGAAGCTGATAGATGAAATGTTCCTGTCTGATTCATACAAAAGGATAAATAGCTGAAGAGCAAGGTTAGGGTGGGTAAATCTGTCAATGAAGGAATAATCACTGATTCATAAGCACATGAAGAACTTAAATATGCGTGGCAAGGAAAAAAATGAATCTGATGTTATGTGGATTTGCAAATGTAAATCTCTCTTGAAATTATCAGTCTGGGACATTCCACCTGATAAACAATAGGATGTTGGCTTTATAGGTCTGCATTGGTTGCCCTCAATTACCATTGTGCGATTACAGTTTTCTAGTCAGCTTTATCCAATCTGCTGAGAGGACATTGATATTTGGAATAGCTTACCAGTGGAGGCATGTGGCAGCAAGACCAGAAAGAAAATGAGCGTGTGTAGCCGCGCGCTACTCAAAAGAAGACACACACACGTAGTGTAGTCAGGTTAAGCTCTGAGTTTCATTAGGGCTCAGGCCTGACTTTATACTTGCACTATTCCCGCCGTGGCCCCCCTTTGCTGATGTCACAATGTGCATACATAACAATGCCTTTCTTCCCCGCGCACTGTCCCTGTCTGTTGGCTGTGCAGCAAGGCCAATGCCATTTTGGGGTCGCTGGCCTTTCAGCTGCCCTTGCCGTTCACCCGCCGGTTCGCTTGTTGGGGCCAGTGCTGCTGTGCCGGCTGCTGGCTTTTGGTTGCGCTCGCTGCCTGAGCACCGGCTCGATCACCGCCGCGGCAGGCCTCCAAATGTGCTCTTTTCTAATGATGAGATTGTCCACAGTTCTTTCTAAACTTGCTCTTGTCCTGAAATGAGTGGTCAGTGTTTCAGTGCAGCAAATGATACTGGTTTCACATGAGAAAAGAAACTGTGGCTGTTAATTGAAGAATCTGTATTGCAACAACTAAGGTATTTGCAACTTGGAACTGTGGTTTGAACTGCTTCCATTGTGGTAGACTACTTTAGACAATTACTTTAGACAACATTGTTTTAATTTTGCTGTATTAGCCAAATAAAAGAAAAGAAAGAGGCACAAATATGTTCCTATAATGCAGAAGTCTTAGCACCACCTTGTGGGGGGAATTTTGAAAAAAGGTATGAAAGGTCTTCGAATCCTCTAGGCTTCTGTCTCCACTTACTGCTTACAGTATTTTAGACTATATTTTTTACGGGAGTCAGGCGTCTAGAAAGTGAACTTTGTTGAAGAGTTCCTGAATAAATTGTGGTTGGCTTGAAACCAGCTTTAACAAAGATTTAAAAATGTCAGGATTTGCATTTTCTGGAACCAGTCAAGGATGTCTGTATAGAGGGACCGCGTTATTTAAAATCCATCAATTCAAAAATATATTAATTTCCACAAACTCAGTGATCCAGGGTGACCCATTGTTTCTGCAAACTCCTGCCTCACTGAGTTGGTATTACCAGACCTTGACTCCAGTTCCCCCTCCCCTGATCCATTCCCTCCCTACCTACATGTTCTCTATCATTTCAACAGCTTCCAATTGCCTGAGCTCGACCTCATAATTTTCATTATGGATATTCAATCTCTAAACATTTCCATCTCCCATACCGAAAATCTCAAAGCTTTTCGTTTCTTTTTCAACAGCAGACCAACTAGTCCCCCTCCACCATTACCCTTCTCCAGATGTCAGACCTTGTCCTCCTCCTCAATAACTTCTCCTTTGACTCACCCCATTTTCTCCAAGTCAAAAGAATAGCCATGGACGGAGCAGTCCATGCTACAAGCCTACACAGGCAAGGCTCTTCAGCCTCTACTACATTATGAATAATTGGTGCTGACTCATGCACCCATGATGAGCTCATCAACTTCATCCACTTTGCCGCTAACTTTCACTCTAACCTCAAATTAACTTGGTCTATCTCTGGCAATACTCTCCCTTTTGTCAATCCCTCTGTCTCTATCTCAGGTGACAAACTCTCTATGGACATTTTCTATAAACCCACCAACTCCAAAAATTACCTCAATTACACTTCTTCACACCCAGTCCCCTATAGGAATTCTGTTCCTTTCTCTCAATCCCTCTGTCTCTGTTGAATCTGGTCTCAGGATGAGGTTTTCCATTCCAGAACATCCAAAATGTCCACCTTCTTCAAAAAACATGGTTTCCCCTTTGCCACCATCAACTTGGCCCTTATCTGGATCTCTTCCATCTCCCGTACATCAACCCTGGCCCTCACTGTCCCAAGATGCAACAAATACAGGTTTCCGCTTGTCCTCACCACCACCCCACCAGCTTCTCCATCCACCATATTAATTTCCACAATTTCCATTCCCTATAACGTGATCCCACCTTCAGACACACTGTTCCCTCGCTGCCATCTCAGGACCGCTCCCCTCCATACATTCCTTGTCTACTCATCCCTTGCCCCCTTGGCACCTTCCCCTGTGGCCACAGGAAGTGCCAAACTTGCACCAATACCTCTCCCTCCCACCATTTGCGGCCCCAAACGGTCCCTCTAAATGAAGCAACCCTTCACTTGGAATCTGCAGAAGTCATCAACTGTCTCTGGTGCACCAATTGTGGCCTCCTCTATGTCGGAGAGACTGGAAGTAGACTGGTAAATTGATTAGCTGAAAACCTTTTCTCTCTCCACAGCAATACAGGGATCTCTCAGTGGCTAACCGTTTCAATCCACATCCCATTCCCAAACCAACATTTCTGTCCATGGCCTCATACCCTGCAGACTGAGGGAACCTGCAAATTGGAGGAGCAACACCTAATATTCTGCTTGGTCACTCTCTAACTAAACGATCTTAACATTGACATCTCCGGTTTTCATTAGGACACTCCCCTGTCTCCTTTTCTCCAGCTCTTCACCCCCTTCCCTCTCCATTCAGAGAGCCATCCTCTCTCCCTATCATTTCTCAGCTTGTTTCTCTTGCGCCTTCCTACCCATATCCATCTATGACCTCGTCTATGGGCCTATGCTCCTCCCCCGTCCCCTCCTCCCAGCATTCTAATTGGGCGTCTGCCTGCTATTTGCTCATACCTTGATGAAGGGCTCAGGCCCAAAACATTAGTTATGTATCTTTATCTTTGCTACATAAAGAATGTTGCATGACTTGCTGTGTTTCTCCAGCATTTTTGTGCGTAAACGACAATCACAGGGTCTGCAGTTGTTCTTGTTTTAAGTGCAAAAGTAAAGGTACATTTTAGAAGTTAGTCCTCAAGGCATTTACAATTTTTGAGGTGGGTAAGTTTGTTATACAGTACATTGAAGTTAGCCATTAATTATTTCCAGCAAGCATATGAAATGTCTTCCTTCTTGAAGTCTGACTGCAATACAAGAGATTCAGATAAAAGTTGGAAGAGAGCTATTAGACACAGAGGAAGTAAAATCCCTTTGGTTAGAAGGCAAGATTTGCACACCTGGTATGAGAAAAATGCTGGGAGGAGGGGACAGGGGGAGGAGCGCAGGGCCACAGAAGAGGTCATAGATGGATATGGGTGGGAAGGCACAAGAGAAACAAGCTGAGAAATGATGGGAGAGAGGATGGCTCTCTGAATGGAGAGGGAAGGAGGTGAAGAGCTGGAGAAAAGGACCAAGCTGACCAAGACCTTCAGTTCTTTGCTTTCCATCTCTCAATGACCCTGATGTAAATCTCTTGCAACATTTTTTCATTCTTGAGTACATCATTTTGACAATTGTCTTTCAATGTTGCAATGGAGGAAGCCCAGAAGATTCAAATTAACATAGTTTTGAATGATGCAGCATGTGACAAATAAATATTCTTGTCAGAAGTTCTAAATCACCTTTTGGAGAGATGAGACTACAAATGCTGGGATCGAGAGCAGAAAGTAAACATTTGAAGGAACTCAAGCTCCGTCTGGGGGGGTGTTACATGGAGAGTCAGACAGGACAAGGAGTCTAAGGTCACTGCTCACTGTGTCATTGAATGTCTGATCCACCCTCAGCCAATATCACCTTGCGGATGGTCACCTGAAGTCACCTTGCAATTGGTCACCTGGAGTCACATGAACCAGGTCAGCCCCCAGGTGCCGGGTATAAAACCTGACCGTGTGGTCCAGCTGTTCTCTTTCTTTTGCTGAGGTGACTATCTGAGCTGCTTCACACTGGATATCACGAACAATGCTGAAGAACCATCTAATTGTTTGGTGTATAAATGGGTAGAGCCTCTCTTTTTGCATGGGAAGGGTCATCTCATCTAATGTAAATAACTTCTTTAAGTTGAGTGCTGTGCCTGCTTGTTAGGAGAGGGGTCCCAAGTTTAGTTTGTGTTAACCCTAGTTAGATGTGGCCATATATAGTTAATGCGACTTGCATGATATCGAAATCAGTTTGCATCATGTTGTGTGTGTCTCCCATTACATATATATTCCCCATTGTAAATAAAGCTCATGGTTTGTTACTACCACGTGTCCAAGGCTGGTACTCTTTGAACTTGTTCCCCTCTACAAATTGGTGCTGTGAACTGGGTTCAGGGAGTAACAACTGGGGAAATAGGTGGAGAGAGGGGATAGAGTACCAGCGACAACAGGGTAGCCAGCCTGCTGACAGCCTATGGTAACCCAGTGGAGTGGTCAGATAGGCTGAACTCGCTGGGGAGGATATTGGGCACCATCCTATTTCCTTCATCACAAAATCGGGGTTCCTGGGAAGTAAGGGGAGACAGCCAGACTCCGTCAAGGTTCAAGCCTTGATCCTGTGGGTGCATGGTGCTGATGTGGTTAGAGGGTGTGGGATTTGAGGAAGTAGGCATCGGTTCCCCTCCTGGTCATGCCAGGTTCCTGTGCCAGTCCATCAAAGTCCTGCAGAAAGTGGTGGCAGGGATCAACCATTGGGTGATAACCATCCATAGATTGGAGACCCTTGGCCCTGTATCCCCATGGCCATGCACAAAGGGAAGTGCAACATCCAGTGCTGGCTGGTACCGGTGGACACCGGAGCTCAGCACGCAATCAGCCAAGGCAAACCTGATACATGGCGGCAACCCTAGATAGCCAATGAAGGTTGAGTGTCCATCATCTCTGCCAAGGATATCCCCCTTAGTGTAGCTGTAGACACTGAGCAGCCAAGGCCGCTGCCCATCCTAATAACAGCATCTGCAGACCACATTCTAGGGACAAATGTGCTTAAATGCCGGTCCATAAAAGCAGGATGGCATAGCCTGAGTGAAGGTACTTGTTGGGTCCACCAGGTGGGACCCTGTGGTAATTCTACCTTCCTATTGAGAATGGATAATCAAACCTTTGGAGGAACTTTGAGGATCAAGCTGCATTATGAGGGAAACTGCATTTATGTTTTAGATCGAGAATATATCATTGACAATGCAAGGATATGAAAATTAGAATTCCGAATAGATTATCCAGCAACAAAAGTAAAATGAGACTGATTACAGTTTTGCAGCAACATCCAAGCCAAGAGATGCATCTACCACGTACACAAAGCAATGAAGCTTATGGCGATCTGCGCCACTCCATTATCAAACCGATGTCTGTAGTTGCAGGCTCACCGCAGGATTAGGAGTTCCCGGTGGCTGGGGGGGCAAGGCAGAAAGAACTCTGGGAGGCACGTGACTTCAGAGGTCTGGTGATTGTGATAGCGCATCAACTGTAATTATTTAAACTCCTGCGAAGATTCTATTAAAACATTTCTGTTGGTTCAGCTCACAAACCACTTCTGTTACAACACTCGCTACAAGCTATTATTTAACGCTGTTGTCAACTTTCTGTGTTAAGATCTGCTGACTACTGAAAGGTAATTTCCAATTTAAAAACAATGTCAGTTTGGATACCATTTTAAATATTTCTGTATGTTTAGGTCTGGATCATCAGTCTTGTCCTCTGTAAATCAGAGAATCTGAGGTCAAACCACTGACAAACTTTTATTCCACGTATTCTGTGCTCATATAATTTATACAAAATGAAATGGGTTGAACTCTGGTCATCTTTCAAAAGAAGAAAAAAGTCAGATGGAGTAACCTTGAAATATAGCACCAAATGGTACAGGTAGAGCACGTTAAGACTGGTCTGACAGATTTAGAAGTGTCAACAAAAACTTGCATTTTAACAAGGTCATTTACTCTTGAAAGATATGAATTGCTAACAAAAGTACTTGATAGAAATATCAAACAATTGAAAATCTTTTTTTTTTAAAAACATCTTTCTGAAGGACTTTAGCAGCCAACGTTTTTAAATAGCGAAATAAACTGTTTTCCTGACACCTTATCAATTTATTTCTGAGCAACTCCGGTGTCGAGGTATATTCCTGATGTGCTAAAGAATAAGTGACACGTCTGCAATGTTATCAGTGACTTTCCCATTTGCACCACCAGTCTTAAGCAGAAAAAGTTCTTAAAAACGGGAAGGAAAATTGCTCAATCTAAAACATTTCTCAGAGTTGGCTTTTGGCTGAGACCTTTTGTGTATCTCACTGAGAGGACTTGGGACTGAGAAAGGCTGGCTATGCTGTTGTGTCCTGGTGCTGCCAAAAGTCTCTGGAATAACTAGAACTGAGAAATTGCAATCTCAAAAAGTCTTAATGTGAAATGTGATACTGTTCTTAGTGGCCACCGTGTGTGAAAACTATTTCCCTTTCATCATTAGGTGCTGGTCATTTTATAAAGCAGCCAATTCATTGTATTGATGTTGGACTCTATTTGGTCCCAATTTATGAAGCTGAAATGATTATAAATGCAAAGTGACTCTGCTTGGATGTTGCTTTTGTTTTGCGAAGTTATGATGTGGAAATTTCAAAGCCTGTTTGAAGAGGAGGCTTTGAACCAGAATGATTAGGTGGCAGAAAATATTGGAGTCATCAAAGCCAATAATTTGTTGCTTACATAGGAAACATAGGATAGAATGTGATTAGCAGCTGAAAAGTCTTTTCAAAAACTCTTGTCACAAATATAAATCAAGAGAATAAACTGCTGGAGGAACTCGGCAGATCAGGCAGCTTCTGTGGAGGGAACATTTTGGGTTGTAGCCCAGCAAGCTGAAGGCGTTCACTGTCAGAAAGTCATGCAAAGCCCAAGGTTGTGAAACAGTTCGAATCGCACTGGTAACACTATTTCAATAAGTCGCCGGCATAGTATTAATAACTTTGAACAGTAGGTGTTTCAGATGCCGAAGCAAAATCACATTTGGGTAGCCTGCAGTTCCAAGGAATGCAAAAGTAATGTCAGAACAATAACAAAAAAGAACATTTTTATGCAGGTAGTTTGAAGTTTTATTTAGGGCGATTTGCAACTGGGATTTTGCTGTATCAGTAACCGTAGGAAAAGTTTTCAAGTGACAACCAGTTGATGGACATGCCCTGATACTGCTGCAAACCTTTCTTAGCAACTTCATCAAGTGCTGCTGACAGAGAACATTATTAAACTGAAATTCTCTTTATAGACCTGTGCAAATGGAGTGGGTATTTTAATAAAATGGACAGTGAGGACAGCTACCAATTATTGTAGCAAGCTGTGGAATAACAACCAGCTTTTAATGGGAATGGCTTGTAGCCCAGCCTTCAGCTAGACAGACGTGTTTAGACTTCAGTAGGAAACTACTGGGATTGGAAACCGCATATATGAGGCTTTGAGTCCATTGGAATGTAAGAATGCAGTTAAAGTTGTGACATTTCCACAATACTTTTTCAAAACAAATTAATTTTAAGCTGAATTCAAAAATTTAGAAAAGCAGTAATTGTTTTGCTGAAGGTATTTTTCTATAATTCTATGGAGAGATTTTCACAGGAACATGGCAGCTTAAAATTTCCTGGGACGCTTCAGATATCAAAAGGAGTCGTAAATGATTGACATAACAGATTGAAGGATCACTTGGCATTTCAATACTTGACTGAGGTGTCTTGAAAAATCAAAGAATTTGGGTAATTATAGCTTCCAACCAAATAAGGATATTGTGGCGAACAGCACCACTCCATTATCAAACTGGCGCCTGTAGTTCCAGTCCCCCGCAGAATCAGGAGTTCCCAGTGGCTGGGTGGGGGCACAAAGAACTCTGGGAGGTGAGTGACTTTAGAGGTTGGGTGATTGTGATAGCGCGCCAACTGTAATTATTTTAAACTTCTGCGAAGATTCCATGAAACAGTTCTGTTGGCTCAGCTCACAGACAACTCCTGTTGTGCTTTATTCACTGCATCACTCGCTACAGTATATTAAAATCAAAGCACAAGATGTTACTGTGCGTGATACCTGATTAGTGTATGACATGACTGAGAGAAGTAGCCAACCCTTTCAATTCCAGGGCACATGTCTGTCCATGGCTTTGAGTACTGTCCCGCCCTGACCATCCACAGAGTGGAGGAACATGGGCGTGAACATTGACTTTGCTGCTTTCCATTTAACCTTTTCTTCCCCCTTTCCTGTCCTTCCAGTTCTTTCATCCACACATCCCCCGATTGCTGCTGTCCCCTCCCTCCTTTATCCACCTATCATCTGCTGTCTTGACAGCCCTCGTCTCCTCCCCCCCCCCCCAATCTTTTGTTCGGATGGCTGTCTGCATTCTTGTACTTTCAGTTCTGTATCTTTACCTTTGCTACATAAAGGACCCTGTTTGACCTGCTGAGCTTTCTCCAGCATTTTGTGTTTTTACTTCAACCGCAGTGTTTACAGAATTTTGTGATTTACTGATGACAGTGAGAGAGTGTTTCTTCTTGAGAAGTAATGTATCTGAAAGTATGCCCCTTGAGTTCTTCATGTGCTCCCTAGAATTCTCTCTAAGGTTGAGAATTACAAGAGGGTGGTAAAACTTTAGAATTATTTACTCCAGAAACCTGTGAGGACTGAAACATTGAACACATTTGAGACTGAAAAGGTACATTTTTTGTCTCCTGGGAAGTTGAATGTGAAGGAGAGCAAGCAAACAAAAGATGAGAGCTGAAGCAAATAGCAAATCAGCCACATTCTCATTGAACTCAGTGAGCTCCTGCTCCCTGTTCTCCTGTTCTTATTAAGAGGATTCCCCAAACTCGGGCCAATTTAGCTTTGCTCAGTAAATTGATTATGACTTGCAGGGGAACCATTGGTGGAGATGATCACTGGAATAAATAGAGCTTAAAATTAAGTTGACAATCATTACATTTTTACTCATAACTTTTTATTGAGAATGCTGAGCAGTGAAGATTTTGCTTCCTGAACACCTCT
The DNA here is from genome assembly GCF_036971445.1 of Narcine bancroftii. Lineage (NCBI taxonomy): Eukaryota > Metazoa > Chordata > Chondrichthyes > Torpediniformes > Narcinidae > Narcine > Narcine bancroftii. The sequence goes on along the minus strand of NC_091477.1, from coordinate 111,400,099 downwards.
GGGTGTACTTTTATAGATTTTGGGGTGTAGGGAAACCTGCAAAGTTGCGCTAAATCACGCTGGGTGTGATAAACCATATATACTTCCTACTTTTATACAAAGTTAACAAGAGAAAAGTTTTCAACAAAATTGTACCTCTCCCATGGCTATACACACGCACTTGAATTTTGGTAAAAATGGCTGCCAGTATCTGACCAAGTCTCCTTGGGCACTCATAAACCCCATGGAGTTGAGACTTAGATCAAGATTTTCCAGGTCGCTGTGGATGAAATCTGGCAAGGAGTGAATCATTGCCTGTGCAATTGAGATGATCTGTTGATTACCACAAGCACAAAGAAGAAAATTTTCTGGTTTTTAAGAAAGTGTTCTTGAGATTACAAAAGCATAAAGTGAAGTGAAAGTAAAGCAATTGTGTTTTTGTAAGGGAATACATTGTATCTTTCATAGCTGATTCCAATAGCCTACAACCTGTGATGGATGGAGACCATCACTGATATGCTTGTTAAAAAATGCACCAGAGCTAAGGCTATTCTTGGGAGTGGTACAGCCGACACAGTTCATTCCAGATCTTTTACTAGTAGTCATGATATTATGTTTCTCATTGTGAAATTAATGAGAACAAGAAGTTTTGAGTGCAGTTACTCCCTGACTTGCATTCTTCCACACATAACAACCAAAGTATATTTTTTTTAAATATAAAGAAAAAATGTAAAATTCACACTGTTCATGTTGTATTTGACAAACTATAACAGGGATACAGGACATGTAAGAATCAAAATGCGCATATTTACCTTGTTAGTCAGTGTCCAGGGGTCCGTGGGCTGGGCGCGCCATCTTGATTGCTGTGCGCATGCGCAAGTCTTCCGTTGGTGCATGCACAGTGAGTTCAAGTATTGGCGTTTGGTTGGCACCTGCGCAAGAGTTAAGGGCGCAAATTCAATATCGTTAGGGCCCTTAACTCTTGCGCAGGTGCCAACCGAAGACTCGCACATGCGGACAAGAATCAAGATGGCCGCGACAGCCGACAGACCCTAGGATGCTGATTAACAAGGTAAACATAGACCAGGATGTGGAAATATTCACCAAGGTTGATTGACAAATTCAGGAAGTGTAGCAGGCCAGGTCAACCCCGCACACCATAGGCCGAACAGCCAGTGTGGCAGGGCACAAGGGCTTCCCCCCAACTGTGCAGAAGTTGCAGGCTGCAGGAGCGCATTGCCAGGGGAACGGCCAGGCCTCACAGCAGCATTATGACAACACTCCTGTGAGCCTGTCGCCTCCACTTAAAAGAAACATGCATGGTTTGAATAAACGGCAGTTACTGATTTACTTGTGCTTGATGTGGACAGCATTTATTTCGGTAGCTCTGCATTTAGTAGTGACCCCAAACAAGTTCTATTGTTTTTAGAACCCACAACATGTAGCAAAATGAATCCTGCTGACTCGTCCACAGCCCAAGCAGCTGCCTCCAACGGATTTCTCATGGCAGTTTACACCGTAAGCGTCCACGCTCCCATTCTGGATGAACCAGTCACGCAGCTGGCTACAACCAGCAGAATCACAGTTCGCCCTGCGAGGAATAACAGCTAAGGACATGAATTTCTGGCACGTGGTCAGCACCCTGGACCCCGTCACAGCAGAGAAAATTGTCCTGTTTGTCAACAACCCACCCATGGATGGCAAGCACAACATGTTTAAATGGTTTTTGTTAGAGTCATTTGAATTTAGCTGGCACGAACGGGCCGTTAACGTGCTTGACACGCAGGACCTAGGTGATCGCAACCCCTCAGAACAGATGCAGGAGCTAGTATCCCTTGAAGACGGACACACAAAGTGCTTCCTGTTTGAGGCCCTATTCCTTTCCAAGATGCTGGTCCACGTTACCTCCGCAATCTCCAACATGGACTTTGCCAAACCACACCTCATGGCGAGGGAGGTAGACCGGCTTTTCCGCACTCTACAATCCGACTCCATCCACGTGCAGCCCACTTGCACAGCAGGAGCAACAGCACAAACCTCAGCCACCTCATGAACCTCCATGTAAAAAGTCCAGCCACCGCGGCGACCGCACCAACAAAACAGCAGGGTATTGCTACTTCCACCGTCGGTGGGGCCATAATGCCCAGCGGTGCATACTGCCCTGCACCTTTTCAGGCTGCAAATTCAGTCCAATGCAGGGGAACAAGCAAGCCAGTCGCTGTTAGTGGCCTTGGCAGTTGGCACCAGAAAAGTCCTGCTTTATCTTTGCAACCGGAAGGCCCAGTAGGAATTTCTGATAGATACCAGCGCAGAAATCAGCCTAGTTCCACCCATGTTCTTTGAGTGGAAGAACAATGCTAGAGGCCTACCCCTACAGGCTGCCAATGGTTCAACCATCTCCACCTAAGGGACGTGTTGCATGACCATTCACACCGGGAACACCATTTTCAGGTGGGACTGTACTGTCATCTCAGTAGGCCAGGCTTTCCTAGGAGCAGATTTCCTCCAGGTGAACGAACTCCTAGTTGACTACCTTCCAGGTTAATGCCACCACTTTCCAGGTTTTCCCCCTCACACTGCACCAACACACTTTCCAGCCTTTGGGAGTCCACATTCTTCAACAAAGTGAGTACACAGCACTGCTCGCCGACTTCCCCGCTCTACTGTCCCCCAACATCCATGATGCGGAACCAGCATTGAGATCACCCGTGTACGTGTGGGCACAGCGACTGCCCCTAGATAAGCTCCTCCAAGCCAAGGCCGAGTTTCCCATGATGGAGGAATTGGGGGTCGTCTGCCATTCTAACAGCCCGTGGGCTTTACCACTACACATGGTCCCAAAGAACTCTACCTGCGAAGACTACCGCAGGCTCAATGACTCAATGGTACCAGACAGATACCCCATCCTGCACATACAGAAGTTTGCCACATGACTCCAAGGTGCCCATATTTTTTCCAAAGGGCTACCACCAGATTCCTGTGCACCAGAACGACGTCCAGAAGACGGCCATTATTGCCCGTTTGGCCTCGAGTTCCTGAGAATGCCATTCAGGCTCAAAAACGTGGCCCAAATATTCCAGCGCCTCATGGATGTCGTGGCAAGAGACCTGGAGGGGATTTTTGTGTACCTGGACGACATCATCATTGCTAGCCCAGATGCCAGGACCCACAAAGAACATTTAAAACGCCTGTTTGCCCGGCTGCAGACTTTTGGGCTAACCATTAACCCATCCAAGTACCAGTTCAGTTTGTCCACCATCAACTTTCTTGGGCACCACACCTCCAGCGAAGGAGCAACTCCTTTGCCTGACAAGGTCAAGGCCATTCGGAACTTTCCCAGGCTCAAAACTCTCAAAAGCCTGCAGGAATTCCTTGGGATGGTGAATTTCTATCATTGTTTCCTCCCAGGAGCAGCAGCCACCATGTGGCCTCTCTTCAACCTCATTAAGTCAAGTTACAAGGAGCCCAACTGGTCTGCAGAAGCATTCTGCAGTTCTGCTTTGGCCTCCTCGAATGTCTGGGAATAGGTGGTTGGGTAAGCAATTTTTGGGTAATATAAGCCGTGGTCCCACTGCTGAAGGGGAGACTCTGCCAAAGCAGAATTTTCCAAAGCCACGTTCCTGGCACATCCGGACCCAGACTTGCCCCTGTCATTAACAACAGACTTCTCAGCCCGGGCAGCAGGCTCAGTGCTGCAACAGTGGGTGGATCGCCAGTGGCGGCCACTCGGTTTCTTCAGCAAACATTTACTTGAGCTGAAGTACAGCACTTTTGATTGCGTACTGCTGGCAGTATACCTGGCCGTATGCCATTTCCGGTATACCCTCAAAGGCCGAGTATTCACGGCCTACACGGACCACAAGCCACTGGTGCAGGCGTTGGGCAAAGTCTCAGACCCCTGGTCGGCGAGGCAACAATGGCACCTTTTGTACATCTCCAAATATACAACAGACATCCTCCACATAGCAGGGAAGTCCAACGTGGTAGCTGATGCACTGTCCAGGCCAATGATCTCCGAGGTGACGGGTGGCATCGACACACCTCACCTCACCAGGGACCAGGCTGAAGATGCTGACACACAGGCATACCGCACCGCCATCACCAGCCTACAAATTGAGAGGTTCACGCCAGACCCAGGAGGCCCAACACTCCTGTGCCATATGTCTACAGGTCAATCCTCCCCATGACCTGGAGACGACGGGTATGCAATGAAGTGCATGGACTTTCTCTTCCTTCCATCTGGCCAACAGTCCGCCTCATTTTGGACAGGTTCGTAAGGCATAGGCTTCGTTGCTGTCTTGGGTAAACTTGTACCTCTCACTTTGTTTGTTTTAGATTGGTCACAGTGTTTGAGCTACCAAAAGAAAATAGACACACACACCGAGAGCAGTTCAGTTTATACAAATGTTTATTACAAATTCTAAAGCTGATATCAAACTACAATATGCAAACCCTTCCCAATTATACTTATCAACGCCTGGACTGGTCCCAACTGCCAAAGCGAAGCAACGACCACACACTTGTAGTAGGTTGTAGCAGCTTCTCCACCTCCCCCGACTGGGACGTTGGCTGGACTCTAGAAGTTCTTCTTCTTGCTGAGAGATGTTGCCACCTCCCGGAGAGTCTCCCCTTCAGTAGCGGGACCATGGCTTATATTACTCAAAAATTGCTTACCCAACCACCTATTCCCAGCACAGCAAGAAAGATGAGTGAGCAAGCTAGCATGCTAGGCTTCTATCGAATAACATAATTTTCAGCTTATCACTTTGAATACAATGATTTATTTTGCATCAAGGCTACGCCTCTGACAGTCTGTGACCAAAACAAGCAGGAAGATTAAATGTTCTTGGTACACAGATCTCCTTTCGTCAGATAACAGCATCTCTGGCCCCTCGGTGGAATTTAGCTTATGTCTGCTGATTCTAAAACAACAAGCAGGTTCTCAGCCCTGCAGAAGCAAAGGCTGCAAAAGTAAAAAAACATGGTTTAAATCTTCCATTACAGTTGCGAAGTTTCACTTTGGGCAAAACCTTGTGTACAATGCCAGCGAGCCAAAGTCCATTGGCACACTAAAGGCCCGGTGCAACGTTTCCTGCCCACAGCAGACAGGTTTGACCACATGCACATGGATATTGTGGGGCCCCTTCCCATCAGCCAGGGGATGACGTACCTTTTCACCATGGTCGATCGTTTTACACTCTGTCCAGAGGTGGTGCCTGTGACATGGAGACCTGTGTGAGAGCCTTTACCTCACAGTGGGTCCCCGTTTTGGTGTCCCTTCCCACAAATCTTTGGACTGGGGAGCTCAGTTTACCTCTTCCCTCTGGCCGAACATGGCCAAGTTTTGCAGCAGCGAGCTGCACCACACAACCGCCTACCACCCCAATAGGCTGGTAGAGTGCTTTCACCACCATCAAAAAACAGCCCTCAAATCATGGCTGGATGGATGAACTCCCATGGGTCCTGCTGGGCATCCGCAAAGTACCTAAAGAGGGCCTCCCCACATTTTCGGCGGAAATGGACAACAGCGCACTGCTCTCCATCCCAGATGACGTCCATTTCGGCTCCACGGAACCACCACTGAATGCCCTGGATGTCCTAGAGCGGCTGAGGAACCACACCGCCTACCCATGTCCACGTCCTACCAGCCACATCCCACAAGAACTCAAAGCCATGGACTTACAAGACAGGGCAAACCAGGTACCCCTCCCCCCATAGTGTTCTTTTAAGGTACTGAAAAGGGAGAGGCAGGCATGACATGTTTGCAGTCAACCACCTCAAGAAAGCCCACTTGGACTTATCAGAGCCTTTCTCTGCCCCTACGCTACGGCGCCAGGGGTGCCCATCCAAAGACAATCTCCCAAACTTTACCCAAAGAAACTGATTCTGGGGGGAGGTGGTGTAGCAGGCCGGGTCAACACTGCACCCGATGGGCCGAATCGCCATAGCGAACAGCCAGCGCGGGAGGGCTTGGGGTTTTCCCCCATCGCGCAGAAATTGCAGGCTGCAGGAGTGCATTGCCAGGGGAACGGCCACACCTCGCAGCAGCCTCCCTAAAAAGGAATGCATGTGGTCTGAATAAACGGCAGTTACTAGTTTACTTAATTGGTGTGAACAGCATTTATTTCAGCAGCTCTGCCTTTAGCGGCTTTAAATTGTTATAATCAAATCTATGATTAAAAAAAAAATTTGATTTAAAAAGTTTGCTTTCAGACTTCGTAATTCACGTGTGCGGCAAAATTCTGACTTCTGTCAATTTCGAGGTACAACTGATCATTTGGTCCCAATTATGGATGTAAGTTGGGGAGTGCCTATATGTGTATGTGATAAATGCACAAATTAGACAAACTCAGCCCTCCTTGTTCATTATGAAAAGATGTGTTCGTTGAAATTAGCAAGTGATCCATCACATTTTGGTATAGATGCTCTTAAAAAGCTGACTGATGGAGAATAGCAAAAGGAAGTGGATCATTTTCACTTTGCACTCTCTCCAGAGAGTATGAAATTGAGAAGAAAATGTTGCAAAAACTTTAATGTTTCATTTATTTTTATTTGCAAAATTCTTTACCCTCGTGTTGTATCAAAGCTCAGATTTATTGTCAGAGGACATTCGTGAATTCACATACAACCTTGAGATTCTTTTTCCTACAGACCAGAAAATTTTCTATTGTTAGTGCAAAAATCTGTACTCACAAAAAGATACATGTAAATGTAAACAAACAAAAAAAAAGTGCAAACTGGGCAATACAGAAAATTCAATAATAATTGTGCAAAATAAGAGTTCTTAACCGAGTCTCTGAGTTTGTTTGGGAGTCTGATGGTGGAGGGAAACCAACCGTTCCTGAAAATGGTGGTGCAAGTCCTGAGCCCTTCTTTCCTGATGGCAGCAGCAAGAACAGAGCATGTGCTGGATGGTGTGGATCCTTGATAATTGAACTTGCTCTCCATGATATCCTAGGCTGCCTTTTGCAGGGCTTTCCACTCAGAGATAGTGATACCGCCCCCCCCTCCCCCCCCCCCCCCCCCATAACAGGCCATGATGCAGCTGGTCAGCATGCCTTCCACTTCACATCTGTAGAAGTTTGACAAGGTTTCTGATGTCATACGAAAGCTTCGCAAGCTCCTGAGGAAATAGAGGCGCTGTCGTGTTTTCACACTGACATTAGTACGTTGGGTCCAGGAAAGGTCCTCTGAGACGGTGACTCCCAGGAATTTTAATTTGCTCATCTCTCCACCTCTGATCACCCAATGATCACTGGACTGTGCCCCTTTGGGTTTCCCCTTCCTGAAATCAACAATCAGCTCCTTGTTTTTGGTGACATGACTACGAGGCGTTGTTAGTGCATCATATGGCCAAGTTTTCAAACTCTCTCCTGTATTCATCGTCCCCTTTGAAACATCCCACTACTGTGGTATCATCAACAAATTTGTAGATGGTGTCATTGCTGTATCGAGCCACACAGTCAGAGGTGTAAACCGAATAGAGCAGGTGGCTAAGAACGGAGCCCTGCGATACTCTGGTATTGAAGGAAGTGTTCTTGCTGATCCACACTGATTGTGGTCTGGAGGTGAGGAAATCCAGGATCCAATTACACAGTGTATTGAGGCCCAGGTCTTGGAGTTTGCTGATCAGATACTGTGATTACCTGGACTGGACTCTACAGCCTTGGGCCATTGGCTGTTGTAATTGGATAAATCTTCCTGGCACAGATCCATCAACTCCTGCTAATGACCTGGGCTGGACCCTCCAGCACTGTAAAGGTATCACGAGTTCTTTGTTCTCTCTCTTTGCCAGCTTGGGACTACCCTGCTTCACTCCAGACCTAGAAATGTGGAAGGGCACTGGAGAAACTGTTGGTAAGATGTGCACTGTTGAAAGGGTTGGGAGTGTTTAATTAGTTTCCCTTGTAGCATAGAGCCTGCACTGGCAAGGCGTGGTGGGGCATTGTGGTGATTTTTCTTTGATCATTGTATGTACTAGTTCATTTTGTGTGTGATCTATTTTGTTCCCACGATATTTTCCCTCGTTCATTATTAATTGTCCCACAGTTGCTGTAAAAAATATGGTGTTTATGCTGCATCTGTTACCATTTCCCACATACTTGCCTTCTGTAAATAAAATCCTTCCCAATCAAAACTATTTCCGGAGCCCTTGCCTTTGAGACCTGCCAAATTTGTTTCCTCACTCACAACAGCAGTTATTACATTTGGGTCCTGCCACAGGTGTAGGGTATCCTTTGTTGTTTCCATTCCCATCTAGAATCTCCACCGCTCAGGAGATGGCTTTCTCTTGGATGTACCTGCTCCTTGTGTTGTGTTCTGGATCTTTGGATTTAAATGCCTGTGGTCTGGCACTCGGCAAGATCCTGATTTCATTGTTCATACAAGGTTTCTGGTTAGGGAAAACCCTCGATGATTTGGTGGGGACACACTTGTTAGCAGCTGTTTTGATAAAGTCTGTATCGACCCAGCTGTAATCATTCCATCCTCCTCTAAGTTCTTGAACTTATCCACTGACTCAAGACTGTGTTATTATGTATGTAAGTAGAACCAGTTTACCTATCTCGGCTGCACCATTTCATCAGATGCAAGGATCGACAACGAGATAGACAACAGACTCGCCAAGGCAAATAGTGCCTTTGGAAGACTACACAAAAGAGTCTGGAAAAACAACCAACTGAAAAACCTCACAAAGATAAGCATATACAGAGCCGTTGTCATACCCACACTCCTGTTCGGCTCTGAATCATGGGTCCTCTACCGGCATCACCTACAGCTCCTAGAACGCTTCCACCAGCGTTGTCTCCGCTCCATCCTCAACATTCATTGGAGCGCTTTCATCCCTAACGTCGAAGTACTCGAGATGGCAGAGGTCGACAGCATCGAGTCCACGCTGCTGAAGATCCAGCTGCGCTGGGTGGGTCACGTCTCCAGAATGGAGGACCATCGCCTTCCCAAGATCGTGTTATATGGCGAGCTCTCCACTGGCCACCGTGACAGAGGTGCACCAAAGAAAAGGTACAAGGACTGCCTAAAGAAATCTCTTGGTGCCTGCCACATTGACCACCGCCAGTGGGCTGATATCGCCTCAAACCGTGCATCTTGGCGCCTCACAGTTTGGCGGGCAGCAACCTCCTTTGAAGAAGACCGCAGAGCCCACCTCACTGACAAAAGGCAAAGGAGGAAAAACCCAACACCCAACCCCAACCAACCAATTTTCCCCTGCAACCACTGCAACCGTGTCTGCCTGTCCCGCATCGGACTTGTCAGCCACAAACGAGCCTGCAGCTGACGTGGACATTTACTCCCTCCATAAATCTTCGTCCGCGAAGCCAAGCCAAAGAGAAAGAGAGAGAACTACAGTTCCCAATGTGCAATGTGTGCAGTTGGCCAGAAATCAGAAGTGACCTGTGACAGGAGTCGCGGGCATCGTCTGAAATTGCTGTAAGTCAGTTGAAGCAGCTCAAGGAAAATAGTAATTTATGTGTTAAACCCATGTAAAGTCATTCTTCACGAAAAAACAAGCATAACAGAGGCAGTCCTGTAACTGTTTTTCAGCCTCCTGCTTTGTCTATATGAAGCCAGATGGAGCACAGCCAGATGATCCAACTTTCTAAAATGCAGTCTAAGGAAAGAACAGTAGGCCTTCTTTATCTCGGCGTGACAGTGATCAAATGTGCAGGCTACATTCTGGTGGTGATTGGGCAGCTCGTCTTGATTGGTAATTGGCCTGGTAAAATCATTGTCTTTGATTTGTAGTGAGTCAGGTGGGCCGTCTCTTGTTTGCTAACCACCTCGTGCAGCTCCACAAGTGCCTGTTTGTAATTGGGAGGGGTTATAAACACTGGTGAGAATCGCTAATGAGTACTCTCGGGGTAGATAGAAGGGTCTGCATTTAATCTAGATTTGCTCTAATCCAGTGGAGTAGGAAGTGGACATAACCTCAACATCCATGCACCAGCCAGTATTAACAAATAAATCACACACCACCCCCTTTCTTTTCTAGAATTGGAGTTCTGAATTAGTCTGTGAATGATGAAAACCTCTGATCAGAAAGCAGTGTCTGGTGTGTTTTCTGTTAGCCAGGTCTTGGTGCAGTAAACCACTTAAGATTTGTCATGCTTGTCTCTGATAAAGCAGCCTTGTTCTGTGGTCATCAATTTTATTTTCTAATGACTGAACATTCGCCAGTAGTATGGATGGTAGGGGGAGGTCTCAATTCCATGTGCTACAATTTAGAACATAGAACATTACTGAACAGTGCAGGCCCCCATAAAGTTGAGCCAACCTATATACCCATACTCAAAAAAAACGAAACCCTCTCTTTTGAGTTTTGGATTCACAAGTCTTAAATTGAGGGATTTAGTACAAGAGTCAAGAGGCCATGTTGCAGCTCTACAAATCTCTGGTGCGACTACACTTGCAATATTGTGTTCAATTCTGGTCACCTCAGGATGTGCCTGGATTGGAAGATAAGTTTTATGAGGCAAGAGGTGACTTAATAGAGGTATACAAGATTCTGAGAGGCATAGATAAAGTGGACAGCCAGTGCATTTTTCCCAGGGCAGGAGTAGCAAATACCAAAGGACATGTGTACAAAGTGAAGAGTGGAAAGTTAAGGGGCGTTTTTTTTACATCGAGTTGTGGTGTCTGAAATGCAATGCCAGGGTGGTGGTGGAAGTTGGAACAATAGGAGCATTTAAGAAACTCTTAAACCCCATTTTCACTGGCACTAAAACCCAGTAATTAATCTACCAGTTAACATGTCAGCGTGAACGCTTGCAAACCGGCACGCAGGTGTCAGATCGCCCTGGGGATGAACTGCCGAGGAAGGTTATATCATCACCGATTCGTTTTGAATCAGTGCACGGGTTAGTCCAGTGTGAAAGAGACAGGGGATATTGCAGGATGTCACTGCTGGAGACTTGGCACCTCTTTGCTCTGGGATTCCGGATGGTGAGTGTGAAAGGGTGTAGAGAACTGGTTAACGTTGGTCCAGTGTGAATGACAAAAACACTATTTTGAACCGATTTGTTGAACTGCCAGTTTACTGGTTAGGCAATGTGAAAAGGGCTTTAGGCACATGGATGAAAGAAAAACAGAGTTATGAGGTAGGAAAGATTTAGTTTTTTTTTTGGTCGGGATACAGTAAAACCCCATGGTATCTGGAATTTAAGCAACTGGTAAAAAAAAGAAAAAAAATTAAAATAAATAAGAATAAAATAATGGGTAAAACAAATACGCAAGTTTAAAGTAGTAAAAGTAAACTGTCTCTGAAATACCTAAACCTTTGGTGAAGATGGGAGCAAATCTTCAGTCAGCAGAGAGTCTTGGTCGTGCTTTGCTCGTGGCAGCTGTTTGAATAAAATTATTTGAAACAGCAATGACGTTGCCCAGGATGAAGAGCTGGCTAATGCCGCTCTCCATTGGGGTAAGTGTCCCCTTATCCCTGCTTAGTAAGAGTCATCCCAGTCAGAGCTTTTATCTGTGAACTTAGGGGTGGGGAGTGGGGGAGGGGGTTATTATCTATAATATTATTGTCCTTCTTTCGGGCAGCACTTCAGAGGGGGAGGAACCTGCAGATGTGGCGATGGCCAAATGTTTTCAAAGAATGTGACTGAAAATAAAGTAAAATGCTTCATGCAACTGAAGTTTGTTCAGTGTAAGTACAGTGTTGTTATTTTTGTATTTTAAACTGTTTATTCTTAATACAGGTGTATTAATTAGGCATTGTCAGAGCAAGTCTCAAGCAACCAGAAAATACATTTATCTGGCATCTTCCAAACCGCTTGGATGCCGGATACCAGGGGTTTTATCTAATATGGGTCAGTACAACATCAAGGGCTAAAGGACTTGTAGTGTGCATTGTTCAGTGTTCTCTGTTTTAATAGTCTAGTTTGGATCACGGCCATGACGTTGGTGGTGGCCTGGACCTTTAAGGCCTCTGCATTCCAACCGGCCTGTCTCAGCGGTTGCCTGGGAGATTTAATGATCATTAATGCAAATCAGCAGCTGCATGTTGCCCGCTGCCCAGCGAGGAGGTCGGAAGAATAATATTTCAAAAGGCTGGAGAAAGATGCCATCGCCATTTTGTTTTTCATCGACATCTGTTTTGGTGGTGTCAAGGATGAAAAGTTGGACGATACTGCAGGATTAAGTACAGGAGTTGCCAACAGCAGGCATTTGCGGAGGATCAATCACACCGATCAATGAGAAATCTGTTTGAAAAGAAAATGCGATCATTGTATTCAATGCAGTTAACATGGACTTTGCACTGACAATGTTTGATATCAAAAGCAGATCCAGAAAGATTTGGTACTGAGAAGGTTTGTGAATAGCTATTAAAAGAATTGACAGATTTGACTCTTGTGGAAATGGATTGAAACCATTTAATTGATATTGCAATGTGTAGTCATGTGAGCAAGGGTGCACTGAGTGGTTCATTAAGTAAACCACTCCTTTAATGGCAACGGTTTTGTCTAAACTTACTGAACATTACTTGGGTTATGAAAATAATTGCAAGCAGCTTTGTGAACTGGACTCAATCAGGCCTATGAGTCATTGACAATCAAATGCATTACTTGCTAAAATTATTGGACAACTCACCAAATGCAACATTTGCCAAAAATTACAGGTCAAGTCTCCCAACCTACACCTGCAAGAATGTCACGGATTATTTAAAATTTTCAGAGTGTGCGCACTGACTTTTTATTTTATAAAAAAAGGAAAGAGAATTTTTGAGACAATGGAACAATGAACGTGGATTAAAATGCCATCCATGCAACTGGATGTACCATAGATGAGTAGAGGGCGATGAGTACATGTTGTGGCTGAACTGAAGAGCTCAGTTGAATCACCAAGGTTTCCAAGGCTACGGACCAAGTGCCGGTAAATGAGGTTAATCTAGCGAAGGGCGTTCTGGACCAAAGGACCTGTACTGCATGGATTGTTAATTCTCTGCCACTCATTTCTAATAATATCCTATCATCTCCATCATTTTTGTGTGTGGTTTTTTTTAATGGATCACTCAGAATAGTCAAGATTTCAAGAAAGAAGTGTTGCCAGGACATTGAGACCTCATCTTTTAAACCATTGCTTGGTCAATTGCTGACAGAAGAATCTCTTTAAAACCTTCCTGTGAGCTAACAATTGAAAGATCCTTAAGCAGCTGCCCTCGTGACACACATAGATTGGGTTTTATTGCACTGTACTTTTTTTGTGGAGTAAATTGCAGTTAGTTTTCAGTTAAAGCAAGTGTATTGCAATTTTGTTTCAACCCCCCCCCCCCCCCCACCCCACCCTTGTTTGACTTAGGATGGGAAATTAATGGTATACAGCAGCAATTAGCACATCAAACATGTTTAGACTTCTGGCACATTTGATTTCTTCATGGAAGTCCTAATTATAGATTGTAAATAGTTGAGGGCCCAGCACTCTACTGTTTACCTCATGCTAGCTTGATAATGGATCAGTTGTCCTGACTTTTGTTTCCAGTCCTATGTCCATGTTAATATGTTACCATAATGCTAGAGGCTTTTATCCAAGGCATTAACCTTTTAAGCAGCCCTTTAGAAATCCAAATCCCCTGTGTCTACTGGTTCTTGTTATCCAGTCTGCCTGTTACATCCTCCTAGAACTCGAAATTTATTGGAGAATGCAGTGATTGAAATGGCAATGGTCCAGATAACTTTCCTGCGCCAAATGTTTTGTTCTTGTCTATGATTGCTTTAGTTTTGAACATTATGATTTTAAAATATGTTTTATTTGGTGCAGCACCCTCTCTATCGTCCTCTTCCATTGTAAAGACTACCTGATTGTAAAGAGTAATTTAGCAGTTCTTAAACTTGCAAAAATAAATTGTTTGAACAAAGGACATAAATCACTAGTAAAACTAACCAAGTAAATAGATTTTTTAAAACAAACAAATGGAGACATAGCTGTGTTTCTGAGAGGTATAAAAGGCTGAGATTGGAAGCTGAAAAACTGTTTGTGGAAAAACTCTGTCATGTACTCTCTGTGCAGCTGGTAAATTGTTTGGCCATCTGACTGTGAACTAGTCTGCTGAAGAAAACAATGAAATGCCCCAGATAATTGGTGTCACAAACATGATTGCAAGACAAGTACCCGAATTGACACCTCATCCACCCTGAAGGTAAGGACCCTTTAAATGTCCTGAATGCGGTATTAGAGGCTGGATAAATGTCTGCAATTTTTGAATTATGCCAGACAAGCTGTCAGCTCGAAGTCCCAGACAGTGAATTCTCAAGTATGGACTGAAAAAGTCGACGGTATGGGTCTCCAAAGTATAAAAAACATAACAAGGCTGATGGAAAATTGCCAGTACCCATAACACCTGAGAGGACAAATTGAAGACTGGGCCTGGAGGAAACTAAAATTAAAGACGGAAGAAGACCTAGCAAAAACAAAATTAAATGAAGCCCGATATGTGAAGAGTATGGTCAAAGACTGTTGTGGAAAAAATAAGTGGATGGTCGTTAATTTTAATGAGACAAGTAAATGGTAAGAAGAAACAGAAAAAGGTGGCACGTGTGTGTTGCGTTAGCGCAACATCTTTACAGCACCCGTGATTTGGGTTCGAATCCCACGCTGCCTATAGGGAATTTGTATGTTCTCCATGTGTCTGCGTGGGTTTTCTCTGGGGGCTCTAGATTACTCCCATCATTCAAAAATGTACCATGGTATAAATTGGGTGGCACGGACTCGTGGGTTGAAATGGTCTGTTACAGTGCTGCACGTCTAAATTAAAATGTTTAAATTTAAAAACAAGCAGTAGCGTAAAGAAGATAGGCTGCAGTCAGTTTGTGGAATTTAAAATACAAAAGAAAACATTTGGAGAAATTAGAAGGGGGAACAGAGAGGAAAACAAAGTGCCATCTCTCTTGTTCCAAATTTAAAGAAATTTGAAGCTGTTAAATGAATGGACTAGGGAGACAATACCTCTTCTGATGTATTTGATTAGGAAAGGAGTTCAGGAGCCCTGGCTCTCCTGGCACCCCTGAAAACTGGTGGCAAAAGTTACAACACTAAACAAGCGAAAGCTGATCAAGGGAGAATGCAGATTGCTTATGAACTTGAGATTCATAACTAGGTGCGAGCCAACCTTAAAAAATTGATAAACGGTCTAAAGAACTGCCACTCCCTAAACAAAGAGGCACGACAACATGGGCGCTGTATCACAGGAACAACTTGTTGGGCAGGATAAGAGGTTGAAGGTCACTGCTCCCCCACCAATGTCATTGAATGTCAGATACACCAACAGCCAGTACCACCTTGTGGCTGGTCAGCTGAAGTCACCTTACAATTAGTCACCTTACCATTGATCACCTGGAGTCACATGAACAAGTACCTGGGTCAGCCCCCAGGTTCCAGGTATAAAAACCCAACCATGTGGTCCAGCCACTCTCTTTCTTCTTTGTCTTCTTGCTGAGGTAACTACCTGAGCCACTCCCCACACTGGGGGCCATGAACAGTGCTGGAGAACTAATTGTGAGGTGTGTGGATTAGTAGGGGCTTCCTTTGCACTTCAAAGGGAGCCATCCTGTATTGTCTGACCTAACTTATAAATAACTTCTTGAAGTTGAGTGCTGTGCCTGCTTGTTGGGGGAGGGGTGGCAGGTTTAGTTTGTGTTAACCTCCTTCTGTAGTTGTGGTTATTTGTAGTTAGGGTAACTTGCATGATAGCGAAAGCTGTTTGCATGCGAGTGTGCGTGTCTCCTGTTGCATAAATGTTCCCCATTGTAAATTAAGTTTGCAGTTTCATACTACTGTGTGTCCAAGGCTGGCAGTTTTTGAACCCTTCGAAATTTCTTCCCCACCGCAAATTGGTGCTTTGAGCAGGGTTCAGGGAGTGACAACCAGGTAAATGGGTTGTAGTGATATTCTGCAACACAGCTAGAAAGCAGGGCTCCGGGGGGTCTCCAGGTGGCGCTCATGGAGTGAACACGTTTTGGTTTTTGCTCCATAAAATATACTATTTTTAACCTGTATCCACCTTTGAACTAACTTCACAGAAGTCAGAAAGATCTTTATTATTTCTCTATTTATACTTGAGTCTGAAAATTTTGAAGAAATGACTGAAGGAAAAGCTACATGAGCTAAAACCCGGGCAGAAGAAGGTGACGGCCGACAGGAGAAACAACCAGACATTAAACTAAGTGAGATGACCTTCATTGACTTTTTAAAAATTTTTCGTGATGAATTCAAAGATGTTTGTCGCAAAAAAGACCTAGCTGAACTTCGTACAGCTTTAATTGCCTCAGAAGCTGAAACCAAAAAACAACATATCTTAATTGCAGCTCTTCAGACTGAAGTACAACAAAAAGAGATTAGGCTGGCTGAGGTCGAACAGAAACTTTCCAAAGCAATTAAACAGCTAGAAGCGCTCCAGCTGAAAAGCATTGATTCAGAGAACGTTCCAGAAGACAAAATATTCGTTTGGTTGGAATTCCTGAAGGCATTGAGAAAGGAGATCTCCTGACGTTTTTTGCTGAGCTATTAAAAGAAGCATACCCATCCGAATTCCCTGCTGATCCACCACTACTCGATAGAGTACATCGAATCTGGAACCGAAATGCTGAAGCTTCTAAACCCAGAGTGGTGATGGTCCGTATGCACTACGTGAGTACAAAGGATAGATTGATTCGTACAGCCAGAAGACTTGGAAATGTGACTGTTCGTGGCTTTAGTCTAAGAGCCTATGAAGATTTTAGTCCGGAGGTAGTACGGGCTCAAAGACTGTTTAAAGATCTGATTTCCGAATGTTTTGAGAAGAAACTGAAACCTGCGCTCCTGTATCCTGCGAGGCTCAGAATTTCTCCGGAGAACCAAGCTCGTCAAATATTCGACTCCGTGTTTGCAGCACGGAACTACCTGTCGGCTAATTTCCCGTCTAGCGCGACCTCTCAGCCCGAGTGACCGATAAAAAATGCGGTAGATGTCGGTCTTTTTCAGGTTAATAGTCAGACTCTGATTTCTGACCATTCGAAAAGTAATAGATCATTGTAGCTCTAATTACCCTGTTCATCTCTAACACATTTTTATATATTTTTTTCTCCTCTGTGAGAATTTTTTTTTTAATATATATAAGTGTATGTTTAATTTTATATTAATCTGACAAAAGGCAAAGGAGGAAAAACCCAACACCCAACCCCAACCAACCAATTTTCCCCTGCAACCGCTGCAACCGTGTCTGCCTGTCCCGCATCGGACTTGTCAGCCACAAACGAGCCTGCAGCTGACGTGGACTTTTTACCCCCTCCATAAATCTTTGTCCGCGAAGCCAAGCCAAAGAATCTATACTAATAATATGATTATATTCTTTACTATTTTATTTCTGAGTTACTGAAAATGGCGATTTTTTATTTTTTGTTTATTAAAACTTTTCGCAGTTTATTTTTACATTCGCCATTTTTTCTTTGTCTTTCTCCATAAAGTAATTTTAAAATGATTTAACTCTTTATGACTTTGTTTTATCAGCAGGTACTACACAATTACGATTTTTCTTTTATTTCTTTTAAAATATTTTTTTTTCAATATTTAACATTTGATTTTAGCTTAAGTTATCCTTCTTATAAGTTTAGGTGGTGGATCTTACCTTAATATTAGGAGCTGCCGTCTGAAGTCATGGGGGTAGGTTTAGTGTTATTTCTTCTTTTTTCTCTGATCGCTCTCTGGTCAGATGGGGGGCTTTGTGGGTGGGGGGTGGGTTTTGTTTTTCTTTCAGGGGTTTTTATGTTTCATTTTCTTTCGTTTTTTCTTGATTTTTTTTTTAGAACTACAGATATGGCAAACACGTCGTCATTTCCGGTCCTTCCTTATATCTTAATTCTTCTTCCGGGCGCATGGGTCCCTGCTTTGGTTAACCCTTTATATACTGGAGGGTTGACCTAAGTAATGGATCAAAACATTAATTTTGTCTCTTGGAATGCTAATGGTTTAAACCACCTGTTTAAAAGGAGGAAGGTCTTTAAAGTATTCCAGAGACTGAAAGCACAGATTATTTTTTTTACAGGAGACTCATGTGAGGAAGGAGGATAATCTGCGTTTTTTTAAATCTTGGAAAGGCCCACAATTTCATGCCAACTCATGCTCTAAGACTCGAGGTGTATCTATTTTTATTGATCCCTCTATTACACTTGTTCAATATGACATCACTGTAGACCCTAACGGCAGATTTTTATTGGTTACTGGGTTATTATTCAATATTAAGATTGTCATGGTTAATGTTTATGCCCCGAATGTAGATCACCCTGAGTTTTTTAGATCTTTGTTTACTATTTTACCCAATCTAAATGAATATCATTTAATAATGGGTGGGGATTTTAACTGTTGTTTGAATCCCCTGCTAGATAGGTCGAAACCTTCACAGTTCCTACCGAATAAATCGGCTACATATATTAACTCTTTCCTTACTAACTCCGGAGCTGTTGATATTTGGAGATTTCTTCACCCAACAGATAAAGAGTTTTCCTTTTTTTCTCATGTATACCACTCATACTCGAGAATTGATCACTTTTTTATTGATTCACGTTTTATTTCACTTGTAACTGCTTGTAAGTATGACATTATAGCCATTTCGGATCACTCTCCATTACAACTCTCTCTTAAATTCAAAGACTCTGTTTCTACTATTAAGCACTGGCGTTTTGATGTTACATTATTGCAAGATTTAGACTTTGTTAAATTTATGAAAGAACAAATTAATTTTTTTTTCAACAAATCACACTACGGAAATTTCTTATGGAATATTGTGGGATACATTCAAGGCTTATATTCATGGTCAAATTATTTCTTACTCAGTAGCTTTGAAGAAATACATCAAAAACAAGATTCATCTATTGGTTGAGAAGATTAAAGAGATTGACAAGAAATATGTGACTGATCCTACTGAAAAACTTTACAAACAAAGAATTGAACTGCAGATGGAATATAATTTGTTACTTACATCTTCGATTGAAAACCAGTTAATTAGATCTAAATCTGATTTTTATGTGCATAGTGAGAAATCGGGTAAACTGTTGGCTAATCAACTGAAGAATATTTCAGTTAGATGCCAAATTGTGGAGATTCGCAAACAGAATGGAGAACTAACTGTTAACCAGGAAGAGATAAATCAATCTTTCCAAAATTTTTATACATCCTTATATAGTTCAGAATCCCCTCAAGACCTTAGTAATATGTTTAATTTTTTAGAACATTTGAAACTCCCAAAAGTATTACCTCAAGATAACTTAGAATTAAGTAAACCCATTACAGATTCTGAGATCAATAATACTATTTCCTCACTGAACTCGGGGAAAGCACCAGGTCCCGATGGATATTCTGTGGAATTTTATAAAGCTTTTTCTTCTACTCTCTCTCCCTGGCTTATTAAGATGTTTGATGAATCTATCACATTGGGTAAACTACCACAATCATTTTACAGAGCTACGATTTCTCTAATTGAAAAAAAATAAAGACCCGACCGAATGTTCTTCTTATAGACCAATTTCTTTGTTGAATGTTGATTCTAAGATCTTCTCTAAAATTCTAGCGACAAGGCTAGAGAAGATATTACCATATATTATCTCTGAAGACCAGACTGGATTCATTAAAAATCGTTATTCCTCCTTTAATATTAGAAGATTGATGAATATTATTTATACCCCTTCACATAAATCCTCAGAATGTGTTATTTCATTAGATGCTGAGAAGGCCTTCGATAGAGTAGAATGGCCTTATTTATTTACAGTTCTTGAAAAATTTAATTTTAGTCCAATATTTATATCTTGGATTAAACTTCTTTATAATTCCCCAGTTGCCTCGGTTTTTACTAATACCCAAAGATCGCCATATTTTCGATTATTTCGGGGCACCAGGCAAGGGTGCCCCCTTAGCCCTTTATTATTTAACTTAGCTTTAGAACCTTTGGCAATTGCTATCAGAGAAGCACCCAATATTACTGGTATTATTCGTTGCAGGGATATTCATAAAGTATCACTATATGCAGATGATTTATTGCTATATATTTCCAATCCTGAAAATTCTATTCCTGCAGTTTTATCTTTATTAGCCCAATTTAGTAATTTTTCGGGATATAAACTGAACTTAAATAAAAGTGAATTATTCCCTTTTAATGGATGGGTTCCTATTTATGATAGTTTGCCTTTTAAAATAGCTAGAGACTATTTTATATATTTAGGGATTAAGATTACTAA
The DNA here is from genome assembly GCF_036971445.1 of Narcine bancroftii. Taxonomy (NCBI): domain Eukaryota; kingdom Metazoa; phylum Chordata; class Chondrichthyes; order Torpediniformes; family Narcinidae; genus Narcine; species Narcine bancroftii. The sequence goes on along the minus strand of NC_091477.1, from coordinate 111,379,904 downwards.
AAAACATAAAGATTTGTTTAGGACTAATTTTTTCCCTCTATTGGACCTGATCGGTAGTTTACTTACCAATTGGTCACCATTATCCCTATCCATGATAGGCCGAATTAATGCTATTAAGATGATGATCTTACCTAAATTTTTATATATGTTCCAAGCTATACCTATTTTTGTTCCTAAATCTTTTTTTGATAAGGTCAATTCTAAATTGTCTTCATATATCTGGCAAAACAAGAATCCTAGATTGGGAAAAAAATATTTACAGAAATCTAAACTGGAGGGAGGATTGGCATTACCCAACTTTAGAATTTATTATTGGGCAATTAATATTAGTTACTTAAGGTATTGGTTGAATTATTCAGAATTATCTCTAAATCCCCATTGGGTAAATTTAGAAATTAAACTGGTACAAAATTTCTCAATTAGTTCTATTTTGGGAGCTGCTCTCCCTTTTACTCTTACTAAACTATATAAACTAATTGATAATCCAATGGCTAAACATACACTACGTATATGGTTTCAATTCCGGAGATTTTTTGGCGTAAGTCATTTTATCTTGGAAACCCCTATTGTACTAAATTTCTTTTTTCATCCCTCTCTAATTGGAAAGTTAAAGGTATAACATGCTTTTCGGATTTATTCTTGGATAACTCTTTCATGTCATTTGAACAATTATCCATAAAATATGATTTACCTAGATCTCATTTCTTTCAATATTTGCAGATTAGGAGTTTCTTAGTTTCGACTTTACCCTCTTTTCCCAATCGGGAGACTACGACTGTTTTAGAGGATATACTATATTCAAAATTCCCTCCAAAAGGTGTGATATCTAAATTATATAATATAATTACAAAAATAAATTCTGGGACTTTTGGAAAGTTTAAAAATGATTGGGAAAGAGAACTCAACCTTCATATTTCCAATGAAAATTGGAATAAAATTCTGCGACTGGTAAACTTCTCTTCTCTATGCAAAACATTCACTGATACAGTTTAAAGTTGTTCATAGAGCTCATATGTCTAAAGATAAACTCCATCGCTTTTATTTTCACATCGATCCTATATGTGATAAATGTCAATTGGAAATAGCTTCCCTTACACATATGTTTTGGTCCTGTCCCTCTTTACAGAATTATTGGAAGGAAATTTTTTCCATTATATCTACCGTTTTGAATATTGATTTACAACCACATCCCATTACTGCAATTTTTGGATTACCTATGATAGATTTGACTTATTTATCTCTTCCTGCGGATTGTATGATTGCTTTTCTTACACTAATGGCTAGAAGATCTATACTATTGAATTGGAAAGAGGTTAATCCTCCCACTGTTTTCCAATGGTTTACCCAAACTATACTATGTTTAAATTTAGAGAAAATTAGAAACTCTGTCTATGAATCCCCTTCTAAATTTGAGTTAACTTGGCGACCATTTATTCAATATTTTCATTTGTGGTGAGTTGATCTGGCTCTGTTTTCTTTTTATCATTATGTATGATAATTGGGCTGTTAGATGAGATCGGAGTGATCGGCGTGGTTTAGCTATATCGGTAGGTTTTTTTTTAAGTTTTTAATTCAGATTTGTTTTTTCTTCCTTTTTGGGGTCTTTTTTTCCTCTCTTTTTTTATATATTTTTATTAATTCTATCATTTTTTTTTAGAGATAGTTCATACTCTAAACTGATCTAAATTTTTTTTTATGATATATTTTTATTCTGCAATATTATTGTTTAATATCTCTGTATTAATTCGTTATTTACTATGTATTTTTCATATCTCTTTGAACTGTATGTGTTTATAAATTATAATAATAATAAAAAGATTGGAAAAGAAAGAAAGCAGGGCTCCACGTGTCCTGGGGACAAAACTCCCGGAGTGGAATGACAATGGTGCTGGGTTCAGCCAAACTGCTGGCAGATCACATCAGGCCTACTGACTGGTCAGAAAGTAAATTCGCCAAAATGCGGGAGGATCTCAGTAGCCCCAGCAGCATCCGTAGGTGGTAAAAATAGGTAATCAATGTTTCCGACCTGAGCACTTGATCGAGATATGAGCAAAAAGCAGGCAGCTGAGGGAGGAGGAGCACAGGCCAAAGGTGATCATTGGGCATGGATAGGAGGACAGGTGAGAATTGATCATGGGAGGGGTGGCTCTGTGAATGCAGAGCTGGAAGAAAGGAGACATCAAGAAATGGAAAGAGACAGGGGTAGGGGGGCTAATGGAAACCAGAGAAGTCAATGTGAATGCCATGTGGTTGGAGGGTGCTCAGACGGGTTACAAGGTGTTCTTCCAATTTGTCGGTGATCTCCGTCTGGCAGTACATGAGACCATGGACAGACATTTCGGCAAGGGACAGAGCAATGGTGCTCAGCGAATCGATCTCCCTCTTGAACTCTCAAGAGGAGGAGATTGGGCACCATCATAGAAACGGGAACAAAGGGGAGCACAGGTTCCTTTGGCTGCTGGTAGCCTTCCTGTGGAACCAACAGAAAGCCCCAGGAAGAAAGGAATCAGAGATCACCCAGTTAAAAGGTTAGGTGGAAATGCTGCAGCACTCAAACTTGGGCCACGCAAACTCGGGCCAGAGAGCGGGAGATTAGAGGCGCTGATCTAGCATGGTCAAGATGCAGCAGTTGAAAGCAGCTTGTCTGGCCAACTAGCAGCTGGACCCAATCAAGGTACGAGTCCTGATGCTGCTAGGAACAGCACTGACATATGGTCGGGAGATGGGAAAATCTACATAGATAGCGAAGAGGTAGAGCAGTGCTATGCCTGTCCTCCTCCCCTGCAAGCCAGTTTAGTGACCATGAGGTCCCACACCTGGTATTAGTGCATCTTGTCCCTCTCCTCGAATGGGTTTGGAGGGAAAGGCTGCAGGGAATTTATAATTAACATGGTCAGAGTTCAGAAAAGGAGGATAAGTTCCTGGTTGAGATAGTCTTTGAAAAATTTTTACTGAAGCCCTAGGACGGAGGTCAGGAGGGGTACATGATGCAGTCAGGAGGGCAACAAGGGAGACTACAGGAAATGTCTGTGGAAAGTAAACTGGGGAGAAGTGTCAGCAGAGAACGTCAGAAGTGTTGGAATAAAGCAAGAGTTTTAAAGTAGTATGAATCAAATATTTAAGAAAGGGAAGGAATATTCTGCTTACAGTCAACTGCTATTCAATCGGTCGATGACATTTCAATAGCATCTAACACCCAGGAGCAACAGGAACAAGTTTTGAGAACCTTGTAAGCTTGACCTCCAGTTGAAAGGACACAAAGTCAATGTTGATAAAGCACAACTGGCACCAGTGGAAGTTGTACACCTGGGGCAGAAGATTGCCCAAGGAAAGCCAAGACCCCAAACACCATATGTGAATTAAGGGCATATCTTGGACAATGTCATTTTAATTGAAATTGGATCGACTTTGACTCTTACACCCAGAGAGCACAACCACTTAATGACCTATTAAAAGGTCAGGACTTGAAATAAATTATAATGCTGGACTAAACTCAAAGAGAAACCTTATATGGATGAATGAAGACTCTCTTAGTGGCCCTGGCTCTAGAAATATTCAACAACAGACTTGTGCTTGAAAAAGACTGGTGTGGCCTTGGTTTGAAGGAGTGAACAATGGAGGAAATGCATAGTAAAAACTCACAGAAATGCTGATCTCACAACATCCATAGGATGTAATGATATATTACTGATGTTTTGGGCCTGATCCCTTCTTCAAGGTATGAGCAAAAGCCTAAAGACTAGAGATTAAGGGGGAGAAATGGGAGCCGGAGGAGTCCAGACCTAACAGCCAAAAGGTGATAATTGGATACAATAAGAGGAAATATGTGAATTGATTTGGGCTCTGTGAAAGGAAACAGAGGGAAAAAGAGAGAGCTGGGGCAAAGGTGACAGGGGAAGAAGATTGGAAGGGTGAGGGAAGGTTTTCTGTAATTGAAACTGGAGAAATTAATGTTAATGCCATCTGGTTGGAGGGTGCCAGGACGGAAGCTGAGGTGTTTCTCCAATTTGTGGGTGGTCTCAATATGGTGGTGCATGAGACCATGGTAAGGGAATTGGATGGAGAATTGAAATAGGTGGCCACTTGGAGATCCACCTATTGCAGTGGACAGAGTCAAGGTGCTCAAGTGTGTCAGGCAACTTGTTGATGTTAAGAGCCCCACTTGTATAAGATTGAAAGCTGATTATTAAATGTCCACATGTAGTCTGTGCACCACCATCATTAACTTGACTATCATGGGTAACTGCAGCTTAGGAGACCTGATGGGCTGCAGTTTTATAAGTGCTTGATATCCATATTTTTCAAGTCATTCCAACAAAACCCAGCTACTACGATCCCAGTGGAACCAGACTAAAGTGAGAAAGGAAAATGGGATGAAGAGAGACATGATTGTGTAGAAGCAGATGGAGGAGCAGATGAAAATAAGGGAAGAGGCCCTCCAAAATCCAGATATTGTTTATAGTTGGTTCACCTCTGGAAAGCAGGACAGGTAGTAACTACTTCACATCAGATAGTGAAAGAGGGGAGTCAGCCTATCGGATCCTTGACCCAACAAGCAGAATAACGACCCCTTGCATAAGCAGGCAGAAGGAAAACCAACTGTTGATGTGTAGTTTCTCGATATGCCTGTGGAGTGGCACGAGGTTGGGTTACCATGGAAAAAAAGAGGGATTTGTGATCACCATACAGACTCCCATTAAGAATGCCAATTTGGTCAAAGATCGTCTGGAAGTATAACAATTACCAGATGAACCATCTACATCAGTGGTTTTCAAACTGCCCCCCTAAACTTTCTTTAAGAAATCCCTATGCCAAAGTGCTCTTGGGCATACCTGAGTGGGCCCCTCCAGCTAGCTGCTGTATGAAGTCCAACATGTTGGGCAGCTTACTCTCTTTTTACCTGAGGACTGAACCCTAGCTCCACTCCAGGTGACGTGTCATGGTGACACTGGAGAGCCCATTGCAAGGTGTGTGCCGGTAAAGGATGGAGTGCTGTAGTTGGTGCATGCCTGTTGAACTGTTGCAATTTAACCGTGTGATGTATTTGTGATCTGTGGCATGCCTGCTGGTTATTGAGAGGTGGCAGGTACAGTTTTATACTGTCATTTATTACACATCTGTGGGTATCATGGATTGTAGCATACATTAGTTGTTTAGCTGTGTTTGCTGGGTGTGAACTGTGCGATTTGTGAGAGTGGTGAGTGAGTGTGACCCTTGTTGCAACTCTCTCCTCCACTTCAGTCAAGAGTAGTCAGCACCCAACAGTATCTGGTGCCCAGTGGCAAGAAGGCGATCAGAGACACAGTGACATCCTGCTGCGAGAAGGGGCCATACAACCTGGCGTGTCCCTGTGCAACAGCTAAGCATGACCAGTGCTGAAAAAGGACAGAATGTGGCATTAGACTATCAACTATTGACAACTGAACAAGTATGCACCCGCACTCACTGTAGCAATTCCTGATGTTTCATTGGTTAAGGAGATAGGGGGCCAGGAGGGGAAACACTGGTATGCAATGGTGGACCCAGCCAATGCTTTCTTCTCCATCCCCTCAGTCCTGAATCACAGGATCAATTTGCTTTTATGTGGGAGGGACATCCTCCAGGGATATATTCACAGTCCTGTGCTATACCATTGCTTAATAGCCATGGACTTGCAGAACATTACACTCGATCCCAGCATCTCACTTTTCCACTATATCGATGATGAGATGCTCCAGGGGCCCTCGGAGGAGGTTGTAGAGTGAGCCCTGACCTGTTGCTATGGGGAAGAGGATGGTCCATCAACCTAGATAAAGTGCAGGACTCCAGTCAGACTGCCTTCTTCCCAAGGATCCAGTGGCACTTGGGTCAGCAAAAAAACAAAATCCTCAGCGTGGTGGTGCATTCTTCAAAAGGAAAGGCCCAGTTCTTTGTAGGGCTCTTGGGATTCTGGTGGACGATATCCCACACCTCACCATGACCTCTTTACAGTATTTCCAGGAAGAGGGGAACCTTTGAGTGGGGTCCCAACCAGCAGGTAACATTTAAAACAGCCAAACACACAGTGGAATAGGCTCTTCCACTGGCCCACCCCCCTCCCCCCAGACAGAGGGTGTAATTCAAACTGCAGTCTCTGCTACCACAACTAGCGGAGTGAAGCCTATGGGAGATGTCATGGGGCTGCTCAGTCCCACTTGGGTTCTGGTCCAAGACCCTCCCCAAGGCAGCCACCCACTACACCCCTTTCAAGAGGTAGTTACTGGCATGCGACTAGGTGCTCCTTGCCACTGAGAATCGGACTGCCGCTGAACAGGTCGTCTTCTGGCTTCCTCTCCAAATTGTATGCTGGGCGAAGTCTGCTGAAGCCACGCGCAAGGAAGACCATGGTCAGCGCAGTTCCATTATCAAATGGAAGTGGTTCCTGGCCGACTGTGTGGAGAGAGGCCCTGAGGGGGTGAGCTACCTCCACAAACAGAACACGTCCCTTCCCGAAGGCAACGGTCCCAAACCAGAAGTCCCCACTGTTAACCTTTCCCGTGGCTAATGGGCAGGCCATTGACAACCTGACCACGGAGTAGAAATAGAGTGAGTGGGAGCCTCCCCCCTTCACCACAATCCAATTAAACTGAGTTCAAACTCATTACTTGGACCCACCAAACGTTCTCACCATCACACACTGATTTCTTGTGATTTACAAGAACTAGGGGAACTAAATCTAAAGTACCTGAGGGGAGGTGGACATGTCTCTGAATGGTCCACAAAACGGTGCAAGATCTAGACAGTGTGTAATTTAATGCTGATGGGGTAATGTTTGCTATCTCAGGGTGGAGGGGGGGGGGGGACAGACTTAACTGCCAGATAGCATTGGAAGCTACAACCCATGCATTTGTATGTTCAGAGAGCTCCTTGATCTTCTACAGAGACGACTGATTTTACTGAAGATGAATCAGAGTTCTTCATTCCTCAGGAGAGTAAACTACTGATTGAGATCTCATCCCAGAACCTGGACAAGGTATCAATACCAATCCTCCACAGCCCCTCCTATTTCAATCATCAGAGATAGTGGAATGGATAATTTGCCGAAATAATAAAACTTAGTATTGTGACAGATTATGTTGTGTTTGTATTTTATATAGATATGTTTTTGGGAGATAAATTGGGGCAGGATGTTTTAGAGTAGGTCACTTACAAACACTTTAAAACATGTTATTTAAAAGACTGGAGCTCTTCTAATGCTAGGCATGTTGGGGCCAATAGCCTGTGCAAAAGCTTTGAAGAGTGCCCAAGAGACTTCACTAATGGATTGTTGTTTACAAAAAGGCAACAGATGAAAGAACTTGTCGGAGCTACAGACTGTCTGAAGTGGAACTTGCTGTTCTAGGAGGCTCATATGGTTTTGCAAGCAGAGAGAGTCAAACAGCTTTTCTCTCAGAGAGAGAGAGAGAGACAATGATCAATTCTGGAGTTTTACAGTCAGCAGCAGCAGCTGGGACTGGAACAGGACAAGCTGGCAAGCTTGTGGAAAACCCCATTTGGAAGACAGGCTGTGAGTGCTTGGTTCAGCCCTTGTGATTCATGCAAGAGAAGAGGACTGGCTGCCTAATGTTTCACTTGAAATAAGAGAAAAAAAAAGGAACTAACTCTGTGGTGACCTGAAGAAAGAGGTTATCATCTGGAGAACCCTGAGGGGGAAAGTTTCATCAGCAAGACACTGAAGTGGCTGATGTCCAGCGAACAACAAATCTCTCTCTCTGAAAACCGACAAGAACCTTTTACCTTTCAAGCACCAAAGCCTGGTGAACTTTACAAATGTTAAATTCTGTGCACAGTATAAGAATTGCCTGCAACCAGTGAACTTGGAGGAATGAGAAGTGAGATTGGACTGTGAACCTAAGAACTTTTCTGAACTTACACATTACATCCACGTGCTCTTAGAATTAGAAGGGTGTTAAGTTAGTTAACTCAATAGTGATAAGTTAAAGTGTGATTCTATTTTCATGTTTAAAGATTATTAAAAGCAACTTTTCTTTAAGTAACCATTTGTCTTGGTGAATATTGCTGCTGAGTTTTGGGATCCTCTGGGCTCGTAACAGTACGGAAGGTACCAAGTGCAGGAGTAGGGCACTGACTAATATTTCACTAATTCTGATAGAAAAGGAATGTAGCATCTACGTAACTGATAACTCAGAGAACATTAAGGAATTAATGTATAAGGAAAGAGCTGAATAAGTTGAGTCAACCACCTACCTTGACTCTGTGGAGTTGGACAACAGATTGACTCAAATCACTTGGACCATCTGGATGATCATAATTATAGTGACTTTGGATGTGATTATGATGTTTAAATGCTGTTGCCAACAAGTAAACATTGATCCACTTTACAGGCTGAAGACTTGATCAGTGTCGAGCCCTTCGGAAAAGGCTCGATATTTGACTGTGACTGTACAAGTCGAATCAAAGGAGCGGGATTGTTAGGGTTATGTGGTTGAAAGGTATAATTTAGTAGTATTTGCCTAGGAGAATGAGAAATAGAAAAAATATGAATGCATGTCGTTTTAACAAAGGACAGAGTCACTAATAAAACTAACCAATAGGTAAATAGCCTTTTTAAACTAAAAAAAAGGAGAAATAGCTGTGTTTCTGAGAGATATAAAAAGGGTGAGATTTGATGCTCAAAAACAGTTCATGGAAAAACCCTGTTGTGTACTCTCTTTGTAGCTAAAACAAAACAAGTTAAATTGTATGGCCATCTGACTACAAACAAGTTTGTTGAAGAAAACATCAGGATGCCCAACATCCACATCTGTTTCATGGAAAAACTTGTGTTAAGTATTCACATGACTGTCAAGCTGTTCCAAGGGCACTTTCACTGACCTCCACAGGTCACAGTGCACCTATAATGATAACATCTCAAGATGGAACAGAAGTGTGTGTTTCAAGTACATTATTTGTTTTCATTAGTGTGAGATTAGGATGGAAGTTATTAGAAATTGAACTAGTTCTAACGCTGATTGAATTCATTTATTTTCCTTCCAGATGACTGTCATGCCATCAAATACAGATGTTATGGACAACTCCCACAGCCAGACTGTCCTTGGTTGCTTGAATGAACAACGCAGCAAAGGAGTATTCTGTGATGTCACCATTGTTGTAGAAGACACTAAATTTAAAGCTCACAAAAATGTTTTGGCAGCATCAAGTGCTTACTTTAAGAACCTGTTTTCGAGTCAGGAGTTGTGGCTGGTCAGCCAAGTCCTTGAACTGCCTGACTTCAAGGCAGATGTGTTTGCAGAAATATTGCATTTCATCTACAGTGCAAAGGTTGCAGTTCAAGGGTCAGAGCAAGTGAAAGATCTTGTGAGCGGCGGGAAAAGGCTAGGGATATCATTCCTGGAAAATCTGATGGACATTCCTCAGCAACACATTGGTTCTGTGGAGGCTCTGTGGAGTTCATCGTTCAATTCTAGTCAGTCACTCTCTCCTGCTTCCCCCTGTTTACCAGTGAGTCTTCATAATCTGAAGGCCGAGACACTCAATTCTGTATGTGACAGAGGCAGTGAAGATTTCCAATCTGTGAATGGACCCCGAATCACAAATGCATTTTCCATTTTCAACATGCAAGATGGCAATAACTTGTATTTTCCATTTGACTTGACAGCCAACGTCAACAAAAAAACAGTAGAATCTGATAAGCCACCCACGGTATGTGTTCCCCAGGATACAAATGGAGCAAAACGGAAGCCCAATCAGACATTTGCTGAACATTCCTATGCTGTGTTCTCTTCCAGAAGATATCAGCAAAATGGTGAACATCGCAGACTTCAAGAATCTGTACAAGAAAATGAAAAGCCTTTCTGGAACAGTAATTCCAATACTGCTTCCACCAGAACAAAGCAGGATGTTTATTTGGAAGATCAAATTTGTAAGACAAATCAACCACTTCACACTGCCAGTTCAACTGATCTTGAGATTTCACAGATTAATTTTAATGCACTGGAAACCAAAAATGACTGTGACTTTCTGCCAGTGGCTAACCCATTAAATGAGCCTACTTTGACAACACAGGAAATTACAGGAGTTGGTGATGCAGAGAAATGTTATCCTGGTGAGGAAAACATAACCAAGCCAGTATCGAATGCTATTTGGCCTAAAATGGAGGCAGAAAAGGAAAATGAAGCAGCTTACATCTGTAAGTATTGCCCACGATCGTTCAGCACTCGAGTTTCATTGAATGTACACTCCCAGATCCACACGAGCCTCTTGGAAAACCCCCTGTCCTGCAGACACTGTAGTAAACCATTTGTACATCTCAAGAGGCTCCAAACACACGAGCATCTTTGCAGAGGGCCTGGGGCAGGTTTGCTGGACTCCGAATCTGCAGATGAGCAAGTAGAGAATTTTTCCAGTGAAAATGAAGTTGTTAGAAGTGAGGAAGATGTAGATATGTCTTCTGGTGCTTCAGAACTGGAGAACTCGAACAAGTGCACAATAAACCTGGGACACGCAAGGCGAGGTAGCAGTTCACCAGACCCAGAACATTTTGTGAAAGTTGTCGAGGGACACATTCTGTATTTTTGCAGTGTTTGCAAACGCTCCTATGTAACTCTGTCCAGCTTGAAGAGACATGCCAATGTTCATTCTTGGAGACGAAGCTATCCTTGCCATTACTGCAATAAAGTATTTGCATTGGCAGAATATCGTACCAAACATGAGATCTGGCACACTGGCGAGAGACGATATCAGTGCATCTTTTGCTTGGAGACCTTTATGACATACTATACTTTGAAAACTCATCAAAAATCTTTTCATGGCATTGACGCAAGACGTCCCACGAATAAGAAAGCAAACAATGCTGGATTCAGAGCCAAGATGTATCCATTCAAACTCTACAGGCTTTTACCCATGAAGCTACGAAAAAGACCATACAAAACTTACACTCAATCTTGTCAAGATGAGTTCAGCAGTAATCATGTGATTGATGTTCATTCAAATGATGAAAATGTGGCCCCTGCTAATCTTGATACCCTTTCCATAAGTAATCCGTCATCTATTTTGGAGAATTTTCAGGTTAAATCGACTTCCTCTGGGACCATTCCTTTAGAACAAACATGTCACTTTGTATCTGCTAAGGACAGATCAGGTGAAGGAGAAAAGCAGCCTTGCCAACAGGGAGAGAGTGATTCCTTGCTCACTTGGACTTCAACAGAAAATGAAGCTAATAATAATAGTGAACATTGTATTAAAAAGGAACAAGGTTTGGCCACTGATGTAAATACAAGTCCCTCTGTTATCAACTATGGACATAAAGCCCCCTCTGTCATAATGCATAGCAATAGGGTTTCATCTGTCATAAGGCACGGAAATACATTTTCCTCTGTCATTACATACAGTGGTGGTTTAGAGTCTGGTCAAAATGGTCATCAGACTTGTCCAAAGACCAATCTTGGCAGTGATCCTTCAGATGCAAAAATGAAGAACAATCATGTTGATGATTATGTTAAACTGCAGAAACAAGGTGGCCGTAGCAAGGCAGTAGAATCAGCAAAGAGAAGAGGTCAACTTCGGGCTGCACACAAGAACTGTACAAGTATTTTTCCTGAAGGAAGCCGCACAGAAACCTACATTGCAAAGCCTGCCTTTCCGGGAACCTCCACTGACAACCCATCAGCCCCTCTTTGTCAAATTACTGTGAAAATTGGGGATAAAGCTGTTGTACAGAAACACACTTCGGGCTCCAAAATGCTCTGCAGAAAAGACCGGAAGTCAAAATGGATGATGCCAGAAGAAGAAAAGGCACTTGGGAATTTCAACATGCAAGAAGAAGGTGATCAAACTGTGACATCATCTGGTGGTCCAGATTCTGCTGAAAATATTGCAGGGCCTGCAGGAGGCATTGAATCATGTGATGAAATGAGTGATCATGATTCGAATGATAAGCTTTGGCGACCATACTATACATATAAGCCAAAAAAGAAGGCAAAAGGGTTTCACAAAATGAGTAAATCGAGGTGGAAAACCCAGGGTGGTCCAAAGTACCATAATCATATTGATTCTATGTCTAGTACAACTGAGGAAAAAGATGTTGATGTCCCTGAAGAAATAGCTCATGATATTATTAGTGATGTATCTCAAGAAAGTAGCAATCTACTTGATGATAAAATAAAACCTAATGAAGAAGAAATGGAAAGTGACCCAGAGTGGAGTTCAGCCATGAAGCCTTACTCATGTTCTTACTGTTCAAAATCATTTTCAAACTCTTCGACTCTGAGGACGCACCTCAAATGTCATACCGGAGAGCAGCCATTTTACTGTGAAACCTGTGGGTGCCGTTTCCCAGTCCAAGGAAACCTCCATAAACATGAATGTTTTAATTTGGGTATGAAAGAGTTTGTTTGCGAGTACTGTGACAGGGCCTTCACTCTGAGTGAAACTCTAAAGAAGCATGAGAGAATCCATACTGGTGAGAAACGGTATTGCTGCATCTTTTGCCCAAAGCGTTTCCTCTACCTGACCTCCAAGAAAAAACACGAACAGAAACATTTGGACAAAAAACTAGTTCAGCAGGAAGGGAAAGAACATGTTTGTTTCCAGTGTTTCAAAATTTGTAAAACGGCATCTGCACTTCGTATGCACCAAAAAAAGCACTCAATAAGACTTTCTGCTCACCAGGATTCTGAAGAGTTGCTGAACTGCAAAAGTGAGCAACATGCAAACATGGAAACAGAATCCGAATGTGAAAAGGGAGCAGGGACAGAGGCCGAAACCCGTCTGCCAACAACTTCTGGAAATGTTAACCAGATACATTGTTCTCTCAGTAAGGAACTCAGGCTTTCCATTGACCAACCTGAACCGGTAACACAGAAGACTAACTGTGGTCCTTATCTATGGACAAGTACACATGATGTGGGATCAAGTCACATACAAAGAACACTCCCAGAGAATAGTGAAAATACATGGAAAATTCAGCAGCAAAGTTTGAATGTAAACCTGCCTCTCTTTACAAATATTTCATGTAACCCGTGTCACAGTAGCCGTGGAGATGATGAAAAACTTGTTTTCTTTCAACGTTCTTCCGAAATGTTTTATAGCCATCAGGTGGAGGTGGAGTCTACAAAGCTATGTGAAAGGGCCAGACTTGAAAATGTTTTGCTTCCCTCGACTCTGGAATGATGTGCGGATTATCCATGAAGCCCAACATGTTTAACTGAGAGGTTTTGGTATTTCACAAAGGATGGGCAGTTGAATATCATGCAGGTGTGAAATTAAGAAGCTGTTTCCTTTTGAACTTCAAAGATGTTTTTTTTCCCCATTTTCCTGCAGTTTCTGAATGTAGTCCATAGTTAGTAATTAGTTGAAACCAAAAACAATTGCAAATAAAGGTAATCCCCACTATCTGAAAGTAGAGTGTTCCTATGAATCCTTTTGTTTGCCGAAATGGTGTAGAGCGAAGAAGCAATTACCATTTATATGGGAAATAATTTTGAGCATTCCCAGACCATCTGCTCTGTGCTCTCCCAACAGCCTGGTATCAGTCCCCACACTGATCCCACTGCCCCACGCTCTCCCAACAGTCTGCTATCGATCCTCACACCGATCCCACTGCCCTGCGCTCTCCTGACAGCCCACTGAGCCCTTTTTTCGCTTTTTTTGTAAAAGCGAAAATCCTCCAGATTTCTTACGGTTAGCGAAAAAAGGTATTAATGTAGGTCTTTCGTAAAAGTGAAGTGGCGTAAAGCACACCTTTAATGTTTTCATTGTATTGACAATATGCAGAAAGACAAACTCTTGGTGTAAGTTAATTTTTACAAAACTAAGAAGCAGTTTATTGTAAATTAACAATTATCCAACATATTTTATTTCTTAAACACCAGAATATATTGCAAATAAACAAAATGAAAGTCATGACCAACTTTCTCCAGACTGTTGACACCTGTACATGGGGACTCTGTGTGTGTGTGTGTGTGTGTGTGTGTGTGTGTGTGTGTGTGTGTGTGTGTGTGTGTGTGTGTGTGTGTGTGTGTGTGTGTGTGTGTACATGAATTTTTTGTGGCAATAAAATAAAACGGAATATGTTAATTTGTGACCTCCGTGTTCACAAATAAAAGTATCTGGTAAAAATGTTGTTTTGAAGATCCAATTTAGTTGAAACTTTTTTATTTTGTACAAAATGAGACTTAAATCTGGTGAAGGAAAAGTGCTCTTTACTGGAGTATCATGTGCTTTAGTTTTGCAAAAGTTTTTTTGCAGAAACCAGTTACAAGGATTTGAACAATTTTCTTGTACATATTGTGAATAAACTGAAATTCCATCCTGTAAACCTATTGTGACTACCATTGGATTACAGTTTTGTGTAACTAAGTGTAAAGCAGTTTGTGGAGAAAGGGGGCAAGGCTACTTTTGGATAAAAGTGTCAAAAAGCACATGAACCCTCACTGGAATGATACTGATGATGTAATTAATTTGTTGTAATAAAGCAAATTAAAGAATGTCACTTTTCTGTTTTGTCTTGTAGAACTATGTACAGGATTCAGATTCATTTTTCGTGACTCCGATCACTATCTTGATGAAGTGTAATGATTCCTTAAAGTCCTGATGGCTGATTAAAGAGCCAGCCTGGCCTTCACTATAAAGACTATTTTGGTTCAAGGTTTCTTGGTAGATTATCATCAGTACATGAAAGTGTATACAATAAATCCTCTGGTATCCAGCACCTATGGCGATTGGTAGATACTGGATAAGTGAATTTTTCAGTTGCTTGAGATTGAGTGATTGGTGCGCTAACGTCAAGGCGTGCCAATTTTAAATGTCCTTATTTTTATCCTATTTATTTTCTGTGATTTTTTTTGGTCAATTGCTTGAATTCTGGATAACGGGGTTTACTGTAATTAGATTTATAAACCTTTCCATTTTATTCAATTTGAAGTGGTGATGATATTTATCCACTCAACAGCAGCAACTTGAAATTATAACATTTTTTAAAATTCTCAAGATGCTTTACGGAAATAATAGACATAAAATTGGCACTGAAATAAAAATTGGGACACTTGAGAGAGGTGACTGAATCAAAGGAGAAAGACCTGACAGATTTCTTAAGATGGGATCGAGAAATGGTAAGATTTAGCGAAAGTTGGTAGAGATTTGGGCTGTTACTACCACCTGTGAAATAATAGTCACCAATTGGACCTGAAATTGGGGAATGCAGAGTTTTTAGAGGTTCCAGAGACAGAAAAATTCATTTTGCATCTCTCATAATTACCAACCATATAGATGAGTTGAAACTAATTCTGGTGAATATATTCTCACGGTGTTACTCAATAAACTTCATGAACCCAATCAAAGTTCTTTTGGCAATTGACATTTACGTTTAATACAAATTATAATTTAAGTATTTTTTTCTCGTATGTAAGTGCTGTAAACTGCATTTCAATTTAGAATTGTGGGATCTTCTTTGGCTTGGCTTCGCGGACGAAGATTTATGGAGGGGGTAAAAAGTCCACGTCAGTTGCAGGCTCGTTTGTGGCTGACAAGTCCGATGCGGGACAGGCAGACACGGTTGCAGCGGTTGCAGGGGAAAATTGGTTGGTTGGGGTTGGGTGTTGGGTTTTTCCTCCTTTGCCTTTTGTCAGTGAGGTGGGCTCTGCGGTCTTCTTCAAAGGAGGTTGCTGCCCGCCAAACTATGAGGCGCCAAGATGCACGGTTTGAGACGTTATCAGCCCACTGACGGTGGTCAATGTGGCAGGCACCAAGAGATTTCTTTAGGCAGTCCTTGTACCTTTTCTTTGGTGCACCTCTGTCACGGTGGCCAGTGGAGAGCTCGCCATATAACACGATCTTGGGAAGGCGATGGTCCTCCATTCTGGAGACGTGACCCATCCAGCGCAGCTGGATCTTCAGCAGCGTGGACTCGATGCTGTCGACCTCTGCCATCTCGAGTACTTCGACGTTAGGGATGAAAGCGTTCCAATGGATGTTGAGGATGGAGCGGAGACAATGCTGGTGGAAGCGTTCTAGAAGCCGTTGGTGAATTGGTACTGTTATAAAAATAGGATACCTTACTCTATGCTGAATTATAATTTATGGTCCTTCACATCTAGTAAATAATGTCTTTTGAGGTTTCACTAAATGCCCCAAAAGCCTATTTAAATGTTACCAAAGGGTGCCACCTCATCAGCTACTTCAGTTACCCATTCAAAATAAATTCAGATTTCTCAAATTTTTCCTCTCTAAATCCTCGTTGGCTTTCTCCAATCGATTTTAAAAAAAAAAGATGTGCATAGAGTAACCTGGACTCCATCAAACATTTAATCGCATTCTGCTCTTTTGTTCCTCTATCTTTCGCTTTTTCCCCTCCCATCCCCCTTCACTTCTCAGTCTGCTTTTGAATAGAAGTGACAATTTTCTAATTTGATGTGTCAGATAATAGTTGATTTGATTTTTTTTATTTGAATTTTCCTTTTTCTATTTGTTGAGATATAGTGAAAAACTTTGTATTGCATGCTATCTAGGCCATTCAACTCATATTTAAGTACAGCAAGTAGCGCAATAACACTGGACAACAAATTCTTTTCAAAAGATTTATTTCCTGAAAAATAAAATTGGGGATCATGATTGATGACTTCAAGCCGAACACAGATTTTCTGTATCATGTAGAAAGTCGGAGAAACATTAAATTAACTTTTATTGAATTTAGTATGTTTAATTGCATAATGATACTGGCACATTGCGTGAGTTCAACTGACCTAAAAATGTTTTGCCGCCAATTTTAATTTGTAACCAGCATCTATGGCCTCTTGTGTCAGTGTCCAACAATGGTTGGCCAGCATTGATGGATTCCAGTTGCCCTGATATTGCTTTTCCATGGTGGCAATGTCCTGGTGAAACCTTTCACTGTGTTTGTCACTGCACCAATCAGCGGGGAAGATGTCCAAGTGCGAATGCAGAAAAAGAATTTTCAACGACACGTTGCACTTCATGGTTTTGAATGCTTGAAAATGTTGTCAATTAGCTGGATGTAGTTTGGAGCTCTGTAGTTTCCAAGAAAATTTCCAAGCATGCCCAGGCGTAAGACAACATTTGCAAAGCACCTGCACTGAGTGCATGTCCAAGCATACATGGACTGACTAAAACAGCTAGCTTTATGGGCAATATACCCGTAGACAAAATATGACAGGAAATCACAAAAATAGGTTGTATCTATTTTGATTGGAGTTTGAGAAGATTTAGTATGTCAACAAATACTCCTGCAAACTTCTACAGGTGTACCATTACATCACTGTCTGGTCTGGATGAACCAATGTACAGGACAGGAAAAGCTGCAGAGGGTTGTGAACTTGGCTAGCGCCATCGTTGGCATTACTCTTCACTCCATTCAGGACATCTTTAACACTGGCACCTCCTGGACTACATCCTGGTGCGAGAAAGTGACAAACGAGATGTGCTCCACACCAGGGTCATGCCCAGCGCGGAATGCCACACTGACCACTGGCTGGTTCGCTGCAAGCTCAACCTTCACTTCAAGCCAAAGCCCAGGAACAGTAAAGCCCCCAGAAAGAGGTTCATTGTTGGAAACCTGCAGTCAGACGAAGCGAGAGGAAACTTCCAGGCAAACCTCAAAGCAAAGCTCGACGATGCAATCCGCCTCAAGGACCCGTCCCCTGAAACCCTCTGGGATCAGTTGAAGACTACCATACTGCAATCCACTGAAGAGGTACTGGGCTTCTCCTCCAGGAAAAACAAGGACTGGTTCGATGAAAACAGCCAGGAAATCCAGGAGCTGCTGGCAAAGAAGCGAGCTGCCCACCAGGCTCACCTTACAAAGCCGTCCTGTCCAGAGAAGAAACAAGCCTTCCGTCGCGCATGCAGCCATCTTTAGCGCAAACTCCGGGAGATCCAAAATGAGTGGTGGACTAGCCTCGCCAAGCGAACCCAGCTCAGCGCGGACATTGGCGACTTCAGGGGTTTCTACGAGGCTCTAAAGGCTGTGTACGGCCCCTCACCCCAAGTCCAAAGCCCGCTGCGCAGCTCAGACGGCAAAGTCCTCCTCAGCGACAAGATCTCCATCCTGAACCGATGGTCAGAACACTTCCAATCTCTTTTCAGTGCCAACCGCTCAGTCCAAGATTCCGCCCTGCTCCAGCTCCCTCAACAGCCCCTAAGGCTAGAGCTGGATGAGGTCCTCACCCAGGATGAGACAAATAAGGCAATCGAACAACTGAAAAGTGGCAAAGCAGCAGGTATGGATGGAATCCCCCCAGAGGTCTGGAAGGCTGGCGGCAAAACTCTGCATGTCAAACTGCATGAGTTTTTCAAGCTTTGTTGGGACCAAGGAAAACTGCCTCAGGACCTTCGTGATGCCACCATCATCACCCTGTACAAAAACAAAGGCGAGAAATCAGACTGCTTAAACTACAGGGGAATCATGCTGCTCTCCATTGCAGGCAAAATCTTCGCTAGGATTCTCCTAAGTAGAATAATACCTAGTGTCACCGAGAATATTCTCCCAGAATCACAGTGTGGCTTTCGCGCAAACAGAGGAACTACTGACATGGTCTTTGCCCTAAGACAGCTCCAAGAAAAGTGCAGAGAACAAAACAAAGGACTCTACATCACCTTTGTTGACCTCACCAAAGCCTTCGACACCGTGAGCAGGAAAGGGCTTTGGCAAATACTAGAGCGCATCGGATGCCCCCCAAAGTTCCTCAACATGATTATCCAACTGCACGAAAACCAACAAGGTCGGGTCAGATACAGCAATGAGCTCTCTGAACCCTTCTCCATTAACAATGGCGTGAAGAAAGGCTGTGTTCTCGCACCAACCCTCTTTTCAATCTTCTTCAGCATGATGCTGAACCAAGCCATGAAAGACCTCAACAATGAAGACGCTGTTTACATCCGGTACCGCACGGATGGCAGTCTCTTCAATCTGAGGCGCCTGCAAGCTCACACCAAGACACAAGAGAAAATTGTCCGTGAACTACTCTTTGCAGATGATGCCGCTTTAGTTGCCCATACAGAGCCAGCTCTTCAGCGCTTGAAACTGCCAAAATGTTTGGCCTGGAAGTCAGCCTGAAGAAAACTGAGGTCCTCCATCAGCCAGCTCCCCACCATGACTACCAGCCCCCCCACATCTCCATCGGGCACACAAAACTCAAAACGGTCAACCAGTTTACCTATCTCGGCTGCACCATTTCAACAGATGCAAGGATCGACAATGAGATAGACAACAGACTCACCAAGGCAAATAGCGCCTTTGGAAGACTACACAAAAGAGTCTGGAAAAACAACCAACTGAAAAACCTCACAAAGATAAGCGTATACAGAGCCGTTGTCATACCCACACTCCTGTTCGGCTCCGAATCATGGGTCCTCTACCGGCATCAGCTACAGCTCCTAGAACGCTTCCACCAGCGTTGTCTCCGCTCCATCCTCAACATTCATTGGAGCGCTTTCATCCCTAACGTCGAAGTACTCGAGATGGCAGAGGTCGACAGCATCGAGTCCACGCTGCTGAAGATCCAGCTGCGCTGGGTGGGTCACGTCTCCAGAATGGAGGACCATCGCCTTCCCAAGATCGTGTTATATGGCGAGCTCTCCACTGGCCACCGTGACAGAGGTGCACCAAAGAAAAGGTACAAGGACTGCCTAAAGAAATCTCTTGGTGCCTGCCACATTGACCACTGCCAATGGGCTGATATCGCCTCAAACCATGCATCTTGGCGCCTCACAGTTTGGCGGGCAGCAACCTCCTTTGAAGAAGACCGCAGAGCCAACCTCACTGACAAAAGACAAAGGAGGAAAAACCCAACACCCATTCCCCAACCAACCAATTTTCCCCTGCAACCGCTGCAACCATGTCTGCCTGTCCCGCATCGGACTTGTCAGCCACAAACGAGCCTGCAGCTGACGTGGACATTTACCCCCTCCATAAATCTTCGTCCGCGAAGCCAAGCCAAAGAAAAAAGAAGAGCCGGTGTCTGCTCCCCATTCTCCGTGGGTCCACACCAGCGGCAGTGCTGCTGTTACAACAGCTCTGCCATCACCTCCATTTTCTTTGCACAATACTGCTGTCACAAAACAATAAATTTCATGATTACGTGTTAATGATGATAAACCTGATTCTGATGATCTTTTACCAATGATTCATAGTTCATTTAAATGTCTGATGAGCGCGAGAATAAAACTGTCCCTCATCCCTGCAGTGTTTAAAACCCTTAATCTCACTGAAACAAAAGTGCAGGTTCCCAGTTCATGGGGTAGTTTTTAGTTGTTTTGTAAATTGGCTTATTTTAATTTAGCTCCAGACTGAAACCTAATCATATCCATTAATTAAGTGAAAACAGAAATGCTGCAAATAATTAGCAGGCCAAAGTGCATCTGTTGGAAGAGAAGTGGACTTATGTTTCATACTGAAGACTCTTCAGCGGGACTGGGAAAACAACAAATGAAGCTAGTTGAACTATAAGGTGGAGGAGAGGGGATGTCTCTGATGTGGTAAAACTGAGATGATGATGGAGATAAATTGTAATCTAGTTTACAGCTCAATGAGTGAATGGGAGCACTTGGAGAATGTGACCATAGCCAAAAAGATATTGTCAAAAGGATGTAAGATTTGCAAAATAAGAAGCAGGAAAATGTGCCTGGCAGGTCACACATGTCCTCCACTCCCAGAGTAAAAATTTTTCAAAAATAACGTGGCATGGTTAGCGCAATGCTGTTACGCCAGCGAACAGGACCAAGGTTCAAATCCCGCGCTGTCTGTAAGGAGTTTGTACAGTCTCCATGTCTGCATGAGTTTCCTCCCACTGTTCAGGTGTGGGTCAATTGGGTAATAGTGAGGCTTGTCGACCAAAAGGGCCTGTATGACTAGATTAAAAATTTAAATAAAGCAACAGGTTAAATCAACATCACAGATGAATGACTGATAAATCAGGTTACTTGAAGTTTAGAATTTAACATTAATTGAAGAAGGCTGTGATGTGGAAAGATGAGGTATTGTTCTTTCAACTGGTGTTGGGCAATAGAGTAATGGGTCAGAGTGGGATGAGGAATTAAAATGATAAGCTCCTGGTTATTTCTGCAGATTGAATACAAGTGCTCCCCAATGCAGATCGATGGCTTTTTGCTATTATTCATTCTGCTGGTTCATTGACCATTCTATGGAGAAGTGCCAGGTGGTCTCAACCTAGAAAGGGTCAGACTCAATGCTGGATTTAGTGCAGCCCCCATTGGTTGACCACCACTAAAAACAGTAGATTATTTTCTTAACTTTTTAAATCTTTTTATTGGTTTTGATATATGCAAAATACATAGGTACATATCACTTCTCTTTGGCTTGGCTTCGCGGATGAAGATTTATGGAGGGGGTAAATTTCCACGTCAGCTGCAGGCTCGTTTGTGGCTGACAAGTCCGATGCGGGACAGGCAAACACGGTTGCAGCGGTGGCAGGGGAAAATTGGTGGGTTGGGGTTGGGTGTTGGGTTTTTCCTCCTTTGCCTTTTGTCAGTGAGGTGGGCTCTGCGGTCTTCTTCAAAGGAGGTTGCTGCCCGCCAAACTGTGAGGCGCCAAGATGCACGGTTTGAGGCGATATCAGCCCACTGGCAGTGGTCAATGTGGCAGGCACCAAGAGATTTCTTTAGGCAGTCCTTGTACCTTTTCTTTGGTGCACCTCTGTCACAGTGGCCAGTGGAGAGCTCGCTATATAACACGATCTTGGGAAGGCGATGGTCCTCCATTCTGGAGACGTGACCCATCCAGCGCAGCTGGATCTTCAGCAGCGTGATAATAATAAAGTAAGTTAATATCACGTCATTGTGCTCGTATGTCGAATGACAAATTGGCCCGTACTTTTTATAATGTTATAATATTTGTGATGGATGCAAACCAGAAGTGGCTTCTCTAACTCGCATGTTTTGGTCATAACCTATGTTGAAGAGGTATTGGATAGATATTTTTAAGACTTTATCAGCTACACTTTATACAAATTCCCACTTCCACACATTGGGTTGTAGCCTTTTCTACATTGTTGGCTAGAAGATCTCTGAATTAAATGAAAAGATTCTAATCCACTGTATTGGGACAGTCCCTTTATACTAACGGGGGCAAATTTACATTCGGGGTTGCATGGGCTGCAATTGTAGATGGGACAGGCAAAGGGGAACCAGATGTTGTCCCCTCCCTCCAAGATTGTCTATAGTCCTCAGTACAGACCCTGCAACAAGAATGCTTCTTTTTTGTTCTCTTTCCATTTTAACTCACAAGAGCAATTTGCAGTTACTTGGGTCCACCTTCACACTATTTGCAACAATTTAATCTGCTGCAATCTCCCAGAGGTGTCAATTGTCCATTATACCATTGTTTCAGAGGCCCTTCACATGCTAATCTCCCTCAGGAAAAAGGGCTGGCTCATTAATATTGAAAAGGTGCAGTGCCCATCCAGAATGCCCTGTTTCTGGGGATACATTGGTGCTCAGGCCAAAGAGACATTTCTGAGACTGTCAAGAATGAAACTTTGAATTTTGCCATCCCCTCAAATAAAAGCGACACACAGAGCTTTGTGAGCCTTCTAAGTTATTGGTGGCAGCACATACCCCAACTTACCATGGACTTTGAACCACCCTATGGGGACCAGAACAACAGGCTACTTTTGACACAGCAAAGCAAGCTGTTGAACAAGCACTGCCAGTCAGGTATTCCTTTCAAATTACATATCTTAGCCAGTGAGGTGGTCGCCAAATGGAACCTCTGGCAGAAGATCCAAGGCTGCAGAGTCCTGCTTGGCTTCTGGACAAAATCTCTGCCTGGTGTCGCTGCTCGCTACAACCCATTTGATACTGGGACATTGGACAACACTTTTTTTCAGGGTCGCTTATGATTTTGCTAGCACCTGTACAGTGACACTGGACTGACCACTGACCAACAAGACTTTTCACAAATTATGCAAAAAGGTCTCAGCAAGAGAGCACTGTTGCTATGGAAACTTTATCACTGATATTCAATCTCATTAATCCTTTGTGATGGATTTTTTTTAAATGTCTCTAAGTACACTCAGAGAAAATGAACATACAAATAATCACAGTCTGTGGATGCAAAGTTACAGTTTTTAAGTACATTAAATTGGCTAACTTTCTGTCCTGACCCCTCCAAGCTATTGTTACAGGGATCCAACACAGGCACTTGGAGCCCCCATTGAAAGAGAACGCGAGCAGGAATGGCATCCTGGTGTCAAACATCAGCCCAGAAAAACAAGCGCCCCAAGATGCACCCTGGATGTATACCTGCCGGTCTGCCCCCTGCCTCATCACAGGATAGCATGGTGACAAGCATCTGGGCTCTGTGCTTAGGGAGTGCCGAAACATGAGGCCAAGTCGTGGGATGCACAAGCCAAGAGAGGGTTCTGGTACCTGATGGATGACCTTCCCTGCCTGCTTGCAGACATTAGTGGTAAAGATGCTCACATTTGCCAGCTAAGCTGGAGAAACCAGGTACATGAGTCAGTGACCAAACAAATTCCTTTTTCTACCCTCCCCTCTAACACTGGGGAGAAGTTCCTACAGCACTCCGCCCCATTGGTAACACAGCGACCCTGTTTTGTCAGGGTGGGTTGCTGGTGAGGCATTGTCATTGAATATGACTATGTGCCTTGACCAGCATTTGGATGGTACTAGTGTATATATTGACCCATTTAATTCGTTTTTTTTAAAAACGTCTTTTTGTTTTTACTTATAACATTTACATAGAATTATGATTTGCCTCATGATTTGTGCGTGGTGTGACCTCCAAGGGGTGGGTTTGTAGAAGAAAAAATTAGTAAAGAGAGTTTTAGTGGGTGACAAAGAGTTAAAAGTAAGCTGTGCACTGCCACTTTTAAGTCTATTAATCGTTACAAGGACGCTCAGTACATTAGGCTGTGTGCTGCTGAATAAGGCAGTATACCCTCTGCATTCCGCCACAGACTTTGAATTGTTTCTTTTTGAATCAACCAATGACAATTGCTTTCTCCCTATGGTGGACGCTCTCAGAGCTTCAGTGTGTCATGTGTCTATTGTTTGTACCTCTGTATAAATTAAACCGGCTGGTCCGTACTCAGGCAGAGCAGCCTCAGTATTTTGGTGGAACTGTTCTCCAAGATCTCTTGTAAATAAAAACTCCTTCTGAAGCGACTCCCTGGTTTCTCGGCCAAGTTATTTTGTTATAAAACACTTTTCTCTGCAACAGGGTTGTACTGGAAAAGGTTTGTGGCTGTCACATGACAGCACTACTCCCTACTTAGTCGGAGGACACACCAGCTGTTAAGATTTGGTTCTGTCCCACCAGTTAGTGCACACCTTGCCATTGGAACCTTTGTAAATTACTTGGACTTGACTCTCCAGCCTGCCTGTACTTGGTCTTGGGCCACTGGCTGTTGTAATTGGATTAACCTTCCTGGCACTGAGCCATTTGTCCTGCTAACAGCCTGGGCTTGACCCTCCAGCACTATAAAGGTGCCATGAGTTCTTTGTTCTCACTCTTTGCCAGCTTGGGGCTACCCTGCTTCACTCCAGGCCTAGAAACATGGAAGGGTGCTGGAAAAACTATTGGTAAGATGTGCACAGTTAAAAGAGTTGGTAGCGTTTAATTAGTGTTCCTTGTAGCATAGAGCCCGCACTGTCAAGGGGTGGTGGGCCATCGTAGTGATTTTTCCTTGATCATTGTATATACCAGTTAATTGTATGTGTTTGTGTATTTTGTTCCCACGCTATAATTGTCCACTATTTCGTTCACACGGCTGCTGTAAACTGTGTGTGTGTGTGTGTGTGTGTGTGTGTGTGTGTGTGTGTTGCATCAGTTACCATTTCCCACATTTGCCTTCTGTAAATGAAATCCTACCCCATCAAAACTGTGCGTTAAGCCCCTTGCCTTTGAGACCTACCAAACCTGTTTCCTCACTCACAACATCCACCTACTTTGACTCAATGGTTCTCTCAAATTATGTCATGTTTAAGTTTAGAGAAAGTTAGGAGTCGTATATTTGATACTTCTGTCAAATTTGAAGAGACTTGGCGACCTTTTATAAATTATTTCCACATGGCTTAAGTTAGTATAATTATTTTTCCCTTTTTGGCTATATTTAATTTTATCTCTCTTCTCTTTGCTGGTGAAGACCAGACGATTAATTTTTATTAATACATTCTCAGGATGGGCTGCCCCATTTTTTTTTTTAGATTAGGTGGGGTTTAATATAATCATTTTCTTTTTTTGAAGATTTCCGTTTGAGTAGATGAGGACATATTTGCTAATTGTGGTGTAATGCAATATGTTATATGATATATAGTGATATATAGTGAACTACTCTTTGCAGACGATGCCGCTTTAGTTGCCCATTCAGAGCCAGCTCTTCAGCGCTTGACGTCCTGCTTTGCGGAAACTGCCAAAATGTTTGGCCTGGAAGTCAGCCTGAAAAAAACTGAGGTCCTCCATCAGCCAGCTCCCCATCATGACTACCAGCCCCCCCACATCTCCATCGGGCACACAAAACTCAAAACGGTCAACCAGTTTACCTATCTCGGCTGCACCATTTCATCAGATGCAAGGATCGACAATGAGATAGACAACAGACTCGCCAAGGCAAATAGCGCCTTTGGAAGACTACACAAAAGAGTCTGGAAAAACAACCAACTGAAAAACCTCACAAAGATAAGCGTATACAGAGCCGTTGTCATACCCACACTCCTGTTCGGCTCCGAATCATGGGTCCTCTACCGGCACCACCTACGGCTCCTAGAACGCTTCTACCAGCGTTGTCTCCGCTCCATCCTCAACATCCATTGGAGCGCTTGCATCCCTAACGTCGAAGTACTCGAGATGGCAGAGGTCGACAGCATCGAGTCCACGCTGCTGAAGATCCAGCTGCGCTGGGTGGGTCACGTCTCCAGAATGGAGGACCATCGCCTTCCCAAGATCGTGTTATATGGCGAGCTCTCCACTGGCCACCGTGACAGAGGTGCATCAAAGAAAAGGTACAAGGACTGCCTAAAGAAATCTCTTGGTGCCTGCCACATTGACCACCGCCAGTGGGCTGATAACGCCTCAAACCGTGCATCTTGGCGCCTCACAGTTTGGCGGGCAGCAACCTCCTTTGAAGAAGACCGCAGAGCCCACCTCACTGACAAAAGGCAAAGGAGGAAAAACCCAACACCCAACCCCAACCCACCAATTTTCCCCTGCAACCGCTGCAACCGTGTCTGCCTGTCCCGCATCGGACTTGTCAGCCACAAACGAGCCTGCAGCTGACGTGGACTTTTTACCCCCTCCATAAATCTTCGTCCGCGAAGCCAAGCCAAAGAAGAAGCCAAAGAAATATAGTGATATTATTTCCTTCTTGATTTTGTAATCTTATTCTCCTCATGTATTGTTTACCTATAATATGATTAATCAAAAGATTGAAAGAAAGTTAAGATCAAGTTACAAGTATCAAATAATGATAAACAAGGTACATATTAAATAGAAAAAAGTTAAAAAAAATGAAATTTATTAATTAATATAAATGTTTAAAGTTAATTTGTACAGCTTGAAGGTAGTTGAAACTAACTTTTAATGCTGTTAATAATTTAAACATTTTTTAGCAGATTCTAAAGTCTTGGAACATTTGGAAACAGGTACCTGTGACCTTTGTTCAGGGTCCCTCCCATCTTGTGGAATTTCAGCAACACATTAATTTTCAAATTTATCGACACATTATACAGTAAAACCCCTGGAATTCAAGCAACTGGCAAAATAGATTGAGGAAAATAAATTAAAAAAAATTAAAATAAATAAGAATAAAATAATAGGTTAAAAAAATTACACAAGGTTAACATTGTAAAATTAAATGTTCTCTGAGGTAACACATAAAACTTTGGTGAAGGTGGGAGCAAGTATTCAGCCAGAGGAGGGCCTTAGTTGTGCTTTGCTCGTAGCAGCTGTTTGAATAAAGTTGTGTGAATCAGCAATGGTGTCTCCCAGGATGAAAAGCTGGTTGATGCCGCTCGCCGTTGGGGTGACTCTCTTAACGTGTCTCCGTAAATGGTTGTTAAGAGTCATCCAGGTTATGGGCTTTATCTGTAAACTCGGGGAGGGTGGATTTAATTATGCATAATGTTATTGATTGTCTTTTAGGCAGTTCCATGGAGGGAAAGGGACCTGCCGAAGCAGCAATGGTTGAATGTTTTCAAAGTATGTGACTGAAATTAAAGTAAAATGCTTTTAGGTTTTCATGTAACTGAAATTTGTTCATTGTAAATACAGTATAGTATTTTTGTCTTTTAAACTGTTAATTCTTAATGCAAATGTATTAGTTAGGTATTGTAAGAGTAAGTCTCAAAAAATCAGAAAATATACTTAATCAACATCTACCAATCCCTATAGGTGCCAGGTGCCAGGGATTTTACTGTACCTGGTAAAGTGAGAAGGGTTTATTTCACAAGCAGTCCAGTAAGTTAACTCGAACGTTGTGCAGGTAAACATCTATACAAAGAGGAGCAGAAGTAAACTACAGAATGTTGCGCCACAGTGCAGCATTGGGAGATTCATCCAGGAATCTAAAGGCTAGGGGAAGAGAATGTCTTTGATTCTGTTGGTGCACAATTTCACACT
Source organism: Narcine bancroftii (assembly GCF_036971445.1). Classification (NCBI taxonomy): domain Eukaryota; kingdom Metazoa; phylum Chordata; class Chondrichthyes; order Torpediniformes; family Narcinidae; genus Narcine; species Narcine bancroftii. Next base: position 111,352,315 of record NC_091477.1, on the reverse strand, counting down.
CTTGAATCTTCTCCATGATGGGAAAAGAGTGTGGGGCTAGTGTGGACTGGGACCTTCAGCAGACTGACTACGATTGAAAGCAGCAGGAATTTTAACTCGATAAATAAGGCCAGCAAGAAATTGGAGCCAACAAGGTTGTAAAGTATGCCAGGGGCATCCCATGAGTGACAAATACAAAGCATGGGCAGGGTCCAATGCTCTCTGGCCTACTGTCTTCTCTGAAAGGCAACAGTTTTAAAAATGTAGTATTCCCTCACTGCTGCATTGAAGTTTTGGTGTAGATTTTGTCGTTAAGTCTTTGGTCCTTTTGTTTCTTATTTTGAAATATAAGAGTGACACGATATTGGTTGTCCACTGTATGGGGTGTCTCCTTGTTCTTGTGGTTTGTGCAAAATTCAAAGTTTAAATCTATTGTCAGAGAACATACATTAAATCGCATAAAACCCAGAGATTCTTTTTCCTGTGGGTCAGGCAGAATTTCTATTTATTGGTAACTGTGAACTGTACTCAAGAAGAAAGATATGTATACAAAGAGTGAAATGGAAAAAACTGTGCAATACAGAAGAAAATAAATATTCAGAATTAAATAATGTGCAATGGCAGTCCTTAAATGAGGCTCTGATTGAGTGTTATTTAGGAGTATGATGGTGGAGGGGTAGCAACAGTTCCTGAACCAGGCAGTGCAAGTCCTCATTCCTGATGGCAGAAGCAAGAACAGAGCATGTCCTGGGTGGGGTGGATCCTTGATCCTTAATTATTGCTGCTCTCCAAGGGCAGCATTCCGTGTGGATGTTCTTGATGGTGGGAAGAGTTTTGCCTGTGATGTACTGGGCTGAGTTCTGCTCAGAGGCATTGGTTCCCCCATACTAGGCCATGATACATCCAGTCAGCATATTTTCTATGACATGTCTGTTGAATTTTGCCATGGTTTCCAATGTTGTATTGAATCTCCGCAAACTCCTGAGGAAGCAGAGGCACTGATGTGCTTTCTTCACAATGACATTAGTGTATTAAGTCCAGGAAAAGTTCTCCAAGATAGTGACTCCCAGAAACCCTCTCCACATCTGAACTCCCATTGATTACTGGATCATACACCTCTGGTTTTTGCTTCCTAAAGTCTACAATCAGCTCCTTGGTTTTGGTGACATTGAGCAAGAGATCGTTATTAGTGTACCAGCCAGCCATGTTTTCAATCTCCCTCCTGTATCCCATCACCCTCCATCATCCCTTTTTATACAGTAAATGCTGTTGTAGTACCAAGCCATACATAAAAGTCAAGTGAATAGAGCAGGGGGTTAATTACACAGCCCCGTGGTTCTCTGGTACTGATGCAGATTGTGAAGGAGATGTTCTTGCCAATCCGCACTGATTGGGATCTGGAGGTGAGAAAATCCTGGATCCAATTACACAATGGGATATTGTGGCCCGGTAGAATCTTAGAACACTACAGCACAGAAACAGGGCCCTTCGGCCCTTCTATGTGCCAAACCATTTTCTTTTGCCTAGTCCCACTGAAATACCCCCCCCAGTCCATAGCCCTCCATACCTCTCCCATCCATGTACCCGTCCAAATTCTTCTTAAACGTTAAAATTGAGCCCATCTTTAACACTAAGTTAGAAATTAATGTGAATTTAATATTTCTGAATGGTGAGAATTGCACCACAGCTGCTTTCAGTTCAGCTAATGATTTTGCTGCTTATCCTTGACTAAAAAACCAGAATGAATCGCATGCACCTGTATCTATTTCTGACAAAAAGGGTCAGGCTTTTCTTCTTAGAACCATAGAACATTACAGCACAGAAGCGGACTATTTGGCCCTTCTTGTCTGTGCTTATTCTCTCCTGCACCCTGACTGTAGTCACCCATACCCTTTCCTTCCATGTACCTGTCCAGATTCTTATTAAATTTTAAAATTGAGCCTTCATTCGTAACCTCAGCTGGCAGCTGAATTCCACATATCCACCACTCTCTGTTTGAAGACGTTCCCCCAAAATTATTCCCTTTCACTCTTAACTCATTTCCTCTGGTTTGTTTCTCACCCATCCTCAGTGGAAAAAGCCTATCTTCATTGACTCTGTTTATCCCTCTCATAATTTTAAATACCTCTATCAAATCTCCCCTCATTCTTCTACGCTCCAGAGAATAAAGTCCGAACCTCTTTAACCTTTCCCTATAATTCAGTTCCTGAAGTCCAGACAACGTTCTAGTAAATCTTCTCTGCACTTTTTCTATCTTATTGATATCTTTCCTGCAGTTAGATGACAAAAACTGCACATAATGCTACAAATTTGGCCTCACCAATATCTTACACAACTTTACCGTAACATCTCAACATCTACACTCAATACTTTGATTTATGAAGGCCAATATGCCAAAAGCTCTCTTTCCAACCCTATCCACCTGTGACCCCACTTTCAGAGAATTATGTATCTGTATTCTCAGGTCCATTTATTCTACTGCACTCCTCAATGCCCTACCATTCACCGTGTACATCCTTTCTTGGTTTGTCCTTCCAAAATACCACACCTCACAGCTGTCTGCATTAAATTCCATCTGCCATTTTTTTCATCTGGTCCAGATCCCTCTGCAAGCTTTGAAAACCTTCTTGGCTGTCTACAACGCCTCCAATCTTAGAGTCATCAACAAACTTGATGATAAAATTTATCACATTATCATCCAGATCATTGACATAGATGATAAACAACAATGGTCCCAATACTCATCCCTGAGGCACATCACTAGTCACAGGCCTCCAGTCTGAGATGCAATCATCCACCACTGCTCTCTGGCTTCTGCCATCCAGTCATTGACAAATCGAGTTCACTACTTCAACATGAATACCTAATGTCTGAACCTTCCTGACTAACCTCCCATTTTAGACCTTGTCAAAAGCCTTAGTAAAGTCCATGTAGTCCACATACCTTCCTGGTAACCTCCTCAAAAAAATCTAAGTTTGGTTAAAGATGACCTACCACATACAAAGCCATGTTGACTATTCCTAATCAGTTTCTGGCTAACCAAATAATTGTAGATCCGATATCTTAGAACACCTAATAATTTACCTACTACTGATGTCAGGCTCACCAGTCTCTAATTTCCAGTATTATTTTGGGGCCTTTTTTAAACAATGTGAGCTTCTCTCCAATCCTTCTGCACCACATCCATGGCTAAGGACATTTTAGATATTTCTGCAAGAGTCCCTGCAATTTCTACACTAGCCTCCCTCAAGGTCCAAGGGAATACCTTGTCAGGTGCTGGGGATTTATCCACCCTTATTTGCTCTAAAGCAGCAAACATTTCATCCTCTTTAATCTGTATAGGTTCCATGACCTCTCTGCATTTTTCTCATTTCCCACAATTCCATATCTGTTTCCAAAGTGAATACTGATGAAAAAATAACATTTAAGATCTTCCCCATCTCTTTTGGCTCCATACAAAGTCAACCACTCTTATCTTCAAGGGAACCAATTCTGCCCCTTACTATCCTTTTTGCTCAATATACCTGTTGAAATCTGTAGGATTTTCCTTCACATTGTCTGCCAAAGCAACCTCATGTCTTTTTTTAGCCTTCCTGATTTCTTTCTTGAGGTTTTTCTTATATTTTTTAAATGCCTCAAGTACTAATTTTCCCCATATTGCTTATACCTGCTATACACCTCTCTCTTCTTCCAAACCATATCCTCAATATCCCTTGAAAACTGAGGTCCCCCATGCCTGCTAACCTTGCCGTTGATCCTGACAGGAACATGCAAAGTCTATACTCTCAGTGAAGTTCCTCGCACATCCTTGCCTGAAAACAACTTATCCCAATCCACACATTCTAGATCCTTTCTCATTTCCTCAGAATTAGTCTTTCTCCAATTTGGAATCTCAACCCGAGGTGCAGTCCTATCTTTGTCCATAATTAACTTGAAACTAATGGCATTATGATCACTGGACCCAAAATGTTCTGCTGCACATACTTCTGTGACCTGTTCTGTCTCATCCCCTAAAAGGAGATCCAGTATTGCATTCTCTCTAGTTGGTACCTCTGTGTATTGATTTAGAAAACTTTCCTGAACACATTTGACAAACTCCTAGCCATCCAGCCAGTAAGGGAGTCCCAGTTAATATGTGGAAAATTAAAATCCCCCACTATCACAACCTTATGTTCCCTGCAGCTGTCTGCTATCTCTCTACAGATTTGCTCCTCCAATTCTTGTTGACTATTGGGTGGTCTAAAATACAAACTCATGAGTGTGGTCATACCCTTCCTGTTCCTCAGATTCACCCATCTGGTCTGCCCTGCCTGAGCAAGCTGTGATATTTTCTCTGACCAGCAATGCTACTCCTCGCCCTTTCATATCCCCTTCCCCTCCTCTCCATTCCTTCGCACCTAAAGCAACAGAACATTGAGCTGCCAGTCTTGCCCCTCCTGTAACCAAGTTTCACTAATGACTACAATGACATAATTCCTCGTGCCAATCCACGCTCTGACCTCATCTGCCTTTCCTACAATACTCTTTGCATTGAAAGAGATGCACTTTAGAAAATTTCCACTACATACAACCCATTGACTTCTAACAGTGTATGTAATTTTCACATAATCTTTTCCCTTCTCCACTGCTTTGGCTCTCTGGTTCCCATCCATCTGCAAATCTAGTTTATACCCACTGGAGCAGCATTAGAAAACCTTCCTTCAAGGATATTAGTAAGTTCAGATGCAAACCATCCCGTCGGAACAGGTCCCACCTTCCCTGGATGAGAGGCCAATGATCCAGGAACCTGAAGCCCTCCCTCCTGCACCATGTCTTTAGCCACATGTTACACTGCATTATTTTCCTATCTCTAGCCTCATTAGCAATCCTGAGATCAGAACCTTGGAGGTCCTGTCCTTCAACCTAGCGCCTAACTCCCTGAACTCTCCTTGCAGGATCTCCTCACCTTTCCTATCCACACCATTGGTCCCTACAAGGACCAAGACTTTTGGCTGCTCACCTTCCCTCCAGAGAATGCCATAAATTCAATCTGAGATATCTCGGACCCTGGCACCAGGGAGGCAGCACACCATTCAGAATATTTGATCTCTTCCTCAGAACCTTTTATGTGTACCCTAATTTTTGGAAGTCACAATCACTACAGCTCACTTCTTCTCCTCCCTTCCCTTCAGAGCCACAGGACCAGACTCCATTCCAGAAACCTGATCGCCGTGGCTTGTGCCTGGTAGGTTATTTCCCCCACAACAGAATCCAAAACGGTATACTTGTTATTGAGGGGAACGGCCACAGGGGTGCCCTACACCACCTGCCTGTTCTCTTTCCTTCTCCTGTCACCCATGTACCCTCCTCCTGCCTCTTCAGTGTGATAGTGTCCCTGAAACACCTGTCTATCACCCCCTTTGCCTTCTGAGTGATCCGGCGTTCATCCAACTCCAGCTCCATTCCTTAACTTGGCTTGTCAGGAGCTGCAGCTGGATGGACTTCTCACAGATGAAGTCATCAGGGGTACAACTGGTTTCCCTGATGACCCACATTCTGCAAGAGGTGCATTCTCCTGCCTTGGCTGCCGTTCCCACTGTTTATGACTAAAGGAATGAAATATATGATATCTAAAACCTAAAAGCTGTGCCGACCTGCTGAATACTTTTGATCCTCAAATAGATTTAACCTTTCTTACTTCAACTCCTACTATCCCCTCACCTCTTACTCGTTCTCACCGAAGTCTGTTGAGCCAAACCTTACCACTCTGATTCAGTCCACTTCCTCGATGATTGCTCCCTCAATGACTGTTACACAATTCCTCACTTTTATAGTGATACTCAGCTTCTAGCCTCTACCTCAACCTTTTACAAATTCTAACTGCTACCACTCCTCAGATAAACTGACCTGCGTGAGAGGATAAATCTGCTTCTTTCTCCAATATTGGAGTATTGGAGTTTGCTGATTAATTTTGAGGGGTGATGGTGTTGAATGTCGAACTGTAGTCAATAAAGAGCATCCTAATGTGTGCATCTTTGCTGTTCAGGTGCTGCAGGGTTTTGTGTGGACTGGAGTCAGTGGAATAGCATCTGTTGTAGACCTGTTACTATGGTAGACAAATTGGAATGTCGCTGCTCAGATAGGAGCTGAAATGCTTCAACATCAGCTTCTCAAAGCACTTCATCGATGTGGAGTGCCAATGGTCAGTAGTCATTTATGCACAATACCACACTCTTTGCAGATACTTTCTATTTCTATCTAAATCCCTTCAAAATACCAAACTAAACGAGATTAAAGTCAATACATATAATCTGACAATGCTCCCACACAGTTATTGAAATTGGTGTATTCTGTAAGAAATCCATAATGGTCCCCATTTGCTCTTTTGAAAATGAATTGCTGATGCTCACATTGTGGATAGCAGGATTCAAACTTAATTAAACCAAATAAAACTTTAACAGTTGTTAGATTTGCTGGCACTTGAAAGATAGAAAGTGAAAGGTTTTGTACATTTATTGCCCTTTCTCAAAAAAAATCATAAATGCAGAATGCTGCAAGAAACAGTCAAAGCCCTATCAGCCCTTCGGTCTGTTATTTGATGCAGGTTCATGTAAAATTGAGGGAAATCAAGATTACAAACACCCAGATCATTGAAAAGTTACACTCTGAACTGTAGATATCTGTGCTACAATATAGGCATCAAGGAGGAAATGTTGTACTTCAGGGCCAACAGTAGGATTTGAAATCTATCCAGAAATAAATGACAGGTTTTTGATTCATTTAGGGTTTCTGCCACATGCTTAAACTCTTCTCTGAATTGGTGTCATTAATTCACTGATGTTATTTGTGATTCCTATTGAGCAATTCCAAATTTAATTGTTTGATTAAAGCTGTCCTCTACATCTCTCTATTCTGCTTAAAATCTGGTTATTGCTTTTAGTTGTCTGTCCTAATATTTGGATAAGAGTCAAGATTTAAGGGTTTCATAGGTAACTCCTGTTAAGTGCCACAGGATATTTGAATATATTAACAATGAAGAGTTTAATTTACGTAGTTTCATTAAATTAATAAACCTCTATTCCTTCACATGAAGGTGCCTGAAAAAGGCAATTGAAAGTGTCTGAAAGAAGTGGCTCATGTTACTTTAGACACTACAAGGTGCCTGAAAATCTTGTGCTTTGAACAGCACACAGAACAATATCTACATGCGTGAGAGGATAAAAGAGTATCAATGATATTATCCATTTTGTGAATTGAATTCATCTTGTTTGCATATTTGCTTCAATCTCTCTGAAGGCAGATCATTTTTTTGTGAGATAAATAAAGACATGAATCATTAAGTTGCTTTATGTTGGAACAAGTGAAGTTATTAAAGAAGGTATGATAACTATAGCCAGCTTACGTGTAACAATACAAAGTAATGAACATGCCATACAACCCACACATTGGTAATCATCCTTGACTACATGTTCTGTATTGTTGGTTTCTCGCAGTCTTGTCTGGGCCTGACTAGTCTTCAGGACTCTAAACTTTTAAACACAACCGCCACCATCTGTTTTTGTGAAAACTCTCTTCATTCATACCCAGTATGGTTAGAAAAGATGGGCTGAAAACCCTCCTGTCCACATACTTAATAATTGGGTGTGTGACTCTGTTAGTGGAGGGAGGGCACTCGAGGTTACAGAGTGTTGTGAGGCTTTAATAATATTGGTATAATTTAATTAAAAGGTTGACTTAAATGATAAATAAAGAAAATATACTTGTCACAAATTTTCGTGGGGCAGTTGAAAGCTTCAGTGATTCCCTGGGACAGCCCCTATTCCTCTGTATTGTCATCAGGAGTTTATGAGGAAGACTACACTTTACCGAGTGTGAACAATTGGGACTTCCATTCAAATTCATTGGAATCCTCTGTGCTTGAGTGAGAAAACATTGGATCAAAATTAGCTCAGATTTTAAACTATACATTAAAACAGTATAGTGGAATTTTTTTCTTTGCCATAATTATGGTGCTGCCAGACCAAGGAAATAAACATTAGAAAGTGTTTATAAAGAAGGTACAATCTCTTCCACTATACAACTATTCAGAAAAAGGAAACAAGAACCTGTCAAACATCTAAATACATTTTCATCAAACCTTTTTGAGGGCAAACTTCTCACAATGTCCTTAAACATGACAGTCAGATTCAATAGCAGTTATTTTAAATTGGACACCTGCCAAACTTATAATCTGAAAGGACATTTAATGTGGTTACACACTGTCCAGCACAAGTCTGTTGAGCGACCCAAACAGGAGCTTCCTGGCTTGTGCTCTCCATTCATTATTATAAACATGATAACATGACTAGCTTTTATTTTTCTCTCTGTTATATTTTTGATATTTGAATAACTGGAGTTGAGATACATACATGCCAGCTGTTGAGGCATATCTAGACTGGCTGGTGACTTGTTAAATTTTCATCTCACTCGTGTAATTATGCTGACTCAGCATTGTAGGTTTTGTCATTACTTTGAAATATCTTGCAAGTCTCAGCTAGCCGTATGATGAGGCCTGATTTTTAGCACTTCAGGGATGTATTTCATTAATAGAAAGAAAATAAAATGAACATCTTTGGGATGTATTTATTGATTGAATATATTTTGTATTTAACAAAGTATTTACTCAATTTTGTATTACTCAAGTATTTGTTTAAAAAAACATGAATGATTTAATAAAGTTATGCACAGAACTACTGGAGACAAATTTTATACCTGCTCTTTCTCATTGCACAGGAAAACGAGGTAGTGATGGGAGAAAAAAGCAGGTGGAAAATTTAAAATTTAGGGCAGAAAGTGATTACCTTTCCAAGGGCCTGTTTGGAAAATGCGGGACCTCCACTGTTGTATCCCCAATGATGTAATTACCATAGTGACTCAGCACACTCCAACCATCAAACCAACTACAGATGGCACAGTCAGGTGTCTGCCATTTCTAGTTGCTCTTGCGTAAAACTAAAAATTAAGCTATGAAATTATATTGGACAACGGAGATATAGCCTCCTGAACACTTTTGGGTGTATTTTATGGATTTTGAACTACTGGTCACGAAAATCACATTAAAATTTTCTTATCACGGTTTTTTTTCGATATAAATTGTTTTGTGATTTCCTGTCTACTGGTGTATTGCCCACTTGGCAAGCTGTTTTGGTCAGTCCAAGCAGGCCTGAGCATGCACTCAGTGCAGGTGCCATGCCAATGTTGTCTCAGGCTTGAGCACGCTTCTTCAGGATTGATGCAGTCAGGTTATAAAAGCAGCTCACTGATACAAGTGCTGTGCATTATATTGATATAGATTGAATGCATGTATTCTTCAGGCAATAGCATAGTGAGTGTACTTAACAATAGGATTTATTGTCTTCCGGAAGATTCAGTACAACAGAAATGTCTCGTCAGTGTTGAAATAGCTGCGATACATTCTGTTTTATTTGTGGCAATTATAAGCTTAAGGATCAAAGACACAGCATGGCTGCACTTATCAGGAAAGCCAATGAACTCTACATTGGTTGTAAAATTGGTGACCGAGACAAACTCTGGGCTCCTCACATTTGTTGTGCAACATGTGAAGTCAACCTAAGAGCATCATTATGTGATTAAACATGTTAAATAAAAGAAACATTAATTTAATGTTCCTCCAACTTCCTATGTGATACAGCAAATCTGAAATTTTCTTTGTGTTCAGCTTAATTCCCATTTTTTTTAGGAAGCAAACCTTTTGGGAAAAAAAATGATTGTCCAGTGTTATTTTTATTAAATTATATGGCCCTCTTTTTGTCATTTAAAGAGCTTCAAACCCTTTGTAATTGTTGTAGATGTATTGGATATAGAAATAGCTAAAAGCTAAGCAATTTCTTTTCATGCAGGTGATTCTGGAAATTCCACTGACAGGTGTGGGAGGAACAGCTGCAGGTTGCTGGAGGAAACTGCGTGGCAATTGGAGGGAGAACACGTCAAAGGAGATGCATTCACATGATTCTTCACTTTACGGGCCCAGGATAACACACTGACAGTGCTCAGAGAAACAACGTAGAGGATGCTGTTCTCCGACACTCCGATATAATGCCACCAACCTCCATAAGAAATAATCAGAGACCTGGCTTATGAATTCACATTTTCTAGATTTGTTGTTCAAACCTTTGGGTTGCTGGGCTAGTAGTTTTTCATACATGAACTTGAAACCAAAATAGAGGTTATGCAGATAAGATGCAAAAATGAAATCTGAAGTGCTTAACCTTTGGAGTGAAACCAGAAAGTCTGCAGATGCTGCAATTGTAGTAAAAACACACAGTAAATGCTGGAAAAACTCAGCCAGTCTCCCAGCATCCATAGGAGATAAAGATATATTACGATGTTTCGGACCTGAGACCTTCTTGCTTTTTGCTTCTACCCTAAAGTAGGGCTTGGTAATATATCTTTACCTCCTTTGGAAGCTGCAAGATTGGCTGAGTTGCTCCAGCATTTCTGTGTGTTTTTAGTACTTACCCTGTGCCTTATCCCAGTCTGGCCTTGCACTTTTTATGATTACTTCCTGCTTTCTCTACTTCTATGCAAATTCTTGAGTCATTTATTTCTCTCAAAGACTTCTTGAAAGAACAAATGAACAATATCACACAGCATTTTACATCTTATTATTAATCATTATGTCAACAAAATTGCTTTATGACATCCATTTATAAACTTTTATTTCCATGTGTGAAGTTCACCCTTGGATCATAATAACCTGGTTCTGAATTTTTCAATGAAAAAATATCATTCCAGAGCTGGCTTGAATCATGAGTTATTACCATTTCCACAATATAGTGGCTGCTCCAAAGTGATACATCTAATATTAATACAGCTCAACTGAGTTTACCCAAAAGTCAGTTGATGTGTTTTAGAATCAAACAGTACTTATTTTTGATTCATTTGTGCTTGATCAAAAACTTACAAATTAGTTTACTAAACTTGTCATGCATTGTCAATGACTTGGCTAGATCATTTTCTTGTACTTTTAGTGTTATTTTTAGAATATTTGTTCACAAAACAAATTGCTGATAGCCTCTTGGAGCAACTTCCATAAACTTAAGTTCTTTAAGGCAAAGCCATTTACAATTTAGACCACTCTTTCGTCTCAATGAAAAAAGGGATTGATTTGCTAGATTTTTATAGTTAGTTGAACAGAGATGAAAATGAAAAAAAATTGTTGGTCTAAAAGTAAATCCACTTCTTTTGTCAACTAATCTCTCTCTTCCACAGATTGTGGGAAATGTTTTTTAAAAATAATATTGTCCTTGCATCTCATTTGTTCTGAGCCTCTCTGGTTAAAAACAATTAACAAAAAACATTGAAATACCACTAGACTGCTTCAATTTCTTCTGTTGAAACATGAAACAGTTCTTGTGAGACATGAAAAGTTCTGCTCGATCGTTCATTAAGATCACGGCTGATGCCATGTTGGCTTGTTAGCAATGTAGGCACATTGCTTCTTTGCTAAACAAACCTAAAGTGGCAAACAATTGTAAGAATTTGCACGTTTCAAAGTCAAAGTCAGAGTCACTCTCACACTTTGAAACTTTGGTTTATGGTCTTTGCATGTTGCTTCTGTAGAAATTGATAAATTCATTGAGCTATTCAGCATGGGAACCGGCCCTTCAGCTTAACTTGTCCATCCATGTTGAACAAGGTACTAATTCAATTTTTCTGCTTTTTGGCTCATATTCTTTCAAAACTTTACAATCCATTTACCTGTCCAAATGTATTTTTTTAATTTAATATTTTAAATTTAAAATTAGATGTACATACTGCATGGTAACAGGCCCTTTTGGCCCATGAGCTCGTGCCGCCCAATTACATCTAATTGACCTACAACTCTGGTACATTTTGAATGGTGGGAAGAAACCAGAGCACTTGGAAGAAACCCATGCAAACATGGGGAAAACATACAAACTCACTTCAGATAGTGCAGGTTTTGAACCTCAGTTTCCGGTGCTGTCACACTGTTATGCTAACTGCTACACTAACCGTGTCACCCTTTTAGCCTTTCTAATTGTACCTGCTTCTATCACATTGTCTGGGTGCTTGTTCCACACCCTTTGTGTGAAAACATCCCTCAAATCCCCTTTTAATTTCTCCTTAAACCTGTGCCCTTTCATTTTAGACTCCCCTACTCTGGGGGCAAAAAAGATTGTGGCTGTTCATCCTGCTTATGTCCTTCACTACTTTATAAACCTCCAAACTCAAAAAGACAAATGATGTCACTTTAAAACAAAGAAACCATAATTTTAGATCAGTTGCATTTGAACAGAAAGTGACAAGTTTCTTTACTGAACTTGACATGCATTGCTACCTACTCAGAGATAATTTACAATATCATTTGTTTGTACTTTTAGTACTACATTTTAAAATATTTGCTCAAAAACCTATATGCAGGTAGCCACTTGGAACAACATCCATAAACTTTTAATGTTTGAATTCCTTAAGGAGAGACTGTAGGCCCACGAACTGAGTCGCAACCTGGCTCACAAAATGGCCAGCGTATGTGGCGATTGCGAGGGCCTCACAGGGACTAATAGTCATTGTCCTGTATGACATCCCACACAGTGGGAAACAGCGGGCAATGGCGGGAATGCTGGCCATTCGGAGGCAGGCGCTGCAATAATGTCACTCCTGTCCTCAGAGCCAGGGAGTGAATATAAACAGAGCTGGCAGAGCAATAAATCAGTCTTCCTCCTCAACTCAACTCTGTGTGTGTGTGTGTGTGTGTGTGTTGTTCTGACTCCACACTTCACATAGCATGCATGCAACAAGACATCCCTCAGCTTTTTTTGCTGGAGGGAAATCAGTCCTAGCATATACAATCTCTTGTTAAAACTTGAAACTTCCAATTCTAGATAACATCCTTGTGAATCTTTTCTCCACTTAGAGAAATGTCAAGAAAAGCTCTTCTAGGAATGAAAATTTTTCATAATGGTTTATATTCCTATCTGGTATAGTCTTTCAGCTGGAATGTAGGGTTTCTAAAAGTGACCGCTTTTAGTTACTCATTCCAGAAAGGCTCAGGCCCGAAACATCGGCAATACAGGCAGGCATATCCTGTATAACACGGCTAATACGTTCGAAGCAAGTTCAGTGCTATGGAAAACTGCAATGTTCAAAACATTATTACAATGTACTTTAATGTAATATGTTCCAATCCAATAAAAGGGATATATAAAACTGATCTTTATTGGCAATAAGTGAACATCGTTTAATTAAGGAAAATTTGTCTCATGTAGATTAGTGTCAAATCACTCACGTGAGACTTTCACCAAAGTTAGATCGGTACCACTGTGGGATAGTGCAGGGAGCCCGATCACAGTGGGGACAGCAATAACTTTCATCACAACCACTTAAATCTCTCTATTCCATACGCCAGTGCTTTTATTTCACATATTTTAAACTAGAGTTCTGGTGTCTTGTATTATGAGATGGTTCAAATAGCAAAACAATAAAACTTTAACGTTGCAAATTTAAAACTTCAGGTCACAAATTTCAAACCATGCTATATCAAAACCCATGCTTTTCGAAACCTGTATATCTTTGCTTTTTATGAACGCTGAGAAGACCAGCTGAGTTTTTCAAGCATTTTGGTGTGTTTTTACTATTTTACTTTTACTTTTTACTTTTTTCACATACTTCAACTTCTGTCTGCTGTAAAGCAAAGAGTCACCATTAGCATTGCTCAGTGCCCCGAACAATAGGAGAGAGAGAAACAAAAAAATGTCCTTTCAGAGATACTGAGTGTCCATGTATTCACCTCCAGTGCTTCTATAGCCAGACAGAATCCTGTTAGAGTCATCAACAACCCGAGCTCCAGATCCAAAACATTCAATATGATCAAGAAACCTTCAGTGTCTGAGGCCCTTCAGGAGCTCTTCTTGCCCTCAGCATCCTCTTGAATCCTGGTTTCAATATGTTTTCCATAAACTAGACTCCTGCACTTTGCAGCCTGTGTGGATCATTCAAATGCAAGTCGCCAGCCGTCAGCAGCCTCTATGAGTCCTTCGAATGCAAGTTGTTAATGGCCTATCTGGCCAGTATGGATGAGCTCCTTGCTGGTCCTTTGCTGTGGACACTAGACTGTCCTATGCTTCTCCTTTTCATCGGGGTGGTGGGGGGAGTTGTTCTCCCCATTTCTGGTGTCTTGTGCCAGTCTGCTGCTCATCCCATTCTGTCCCCCTCTCCCTGATTCCACTTTCAACACACCTCTGATCACTGCCTTTGTGAATTATATTCACAGGTGCTGACCTTTGTAGAGTGGAAGAGAGACATGATCCTTAAATAATGGATCAATACAACTAAGAGTCTTGTAGAGATTGTGCTTCCCTCATTCCCCCTGTTCAATTAATCTGAACACATCCCCTTTGGAGTAGTAAGTAGGCAATCTTATTTTTGAATGTTTTACTGGCGATGATGAATCCAATTTACAATTATTTTGTGGCTGTTTTATCGAGTTTCCTGGAGGTAGTCTATCTCTCCCTCAGTCGCACATGCACATGAAAATATTAGATTTCCAGTTTGTAATTTGTATCTTGAATATTAAAGATCTTATGTATTGAAAATCTTGACTTGTTTTGATATGCTTTTATGTCAGAGTTTTTCACATAATATATTTAAATAAAGTCATATAAATTAAATATATATGGAGGTTAAAATAAAAACAAATATTCTCATACTTATAATTGACATGACTACTGCATAAGCTGTAATTACATCCTCCCACCAATGGTGCTGCTACAATCCATCCATTTTCCAATTTAGATAGCAATGTAGAGAAATTGGGATAAACCAAACCCTGTGTCCCAAATGATTGTAACTCTTTTGTATGAAATTTAAATGGAGACATATATAACAATATTAAAGTGAAAACGTGGATGCTAGAAATATGAAATAAAATGACAAAATGCTAAAAATGCCTACCAGGTCAGGCAGCAAAGAATTAGAGAAACATAGGTGGCTGTTCAGATCAAAGATCCTCTCAATTTCTCTTCCAAGGTGTGGAGAATCTTTGGCATTCTCTCCTGTGGTGGGTCAGATAAACAAAACCAGGATTTAACAGATTTCTGGATAATCAAGGGATATGGGGATAAGGCAAGAAAATAGAAGATCAGGCATGGCTTGTTGAATACCAGAACTGGCTTGATGGGACCAAATAGTTTACTCCTGCTGATATTTCCAATGTTTTTCCTCAAGATATATTTTATTCATAACATATACAATAATATATTTCACCATTTTCATTCACTGTACTAGGCAATTCAATACATTCACTTACTAAATGTTAAAATTAACAAATGTTTCAAACATTTTATTACCCAGGGTCCAGACTCTCGGGAGAGAGTGTCTGCTATTTTCCCTTATGAAAAATAAGGCCTTAAAATTATGCTGAATTTTTCATGCACCTCATCCAAACCTAACGATAAGGAAATATTTCTGCCAGGGACCTGACATTTCTTCCCCTGCCATCCACGTCACTTAACCAGGCCCTGTAATGTGTTTCAGGACTTCCAGCACATCTCTTCTATAGCATGGAGTCTCTTCAACACATCGCTGATTACTTCTCTGAGTTCCCCAACCTCCATGTCTTTCTCCTCTATTAATACAGAGGAGAAAGGCTCATTTATCACCTCACCCATCTCCTGTGGTTTCACACATAACCTTGTCGATCTTTAAGAGACTCTATTCTTTTCCTGGTTACTCTTTTGCCTCTAATATAACATGAAATCTCTTAGGATTCTCCTTAACCTCGAATGCCAGAAACATCTCATACCCACTTCTTATTTCCCTCATGTGAACTCCTGCATTCTCTCAACTGCTCAAAGAATTCATTTGATTTCAGATATCTGCAGCTAACATATATGCCTCCTTAACTAGATCCTCAATATATCTGGTCATCTAGGATTTCCTAATCTTGCCAAGTCTGCCTTTCATTCTAAATGCTGAAAATTTGCAGATAAGCAAGCACTAGTGTTTTTTTTTGCTCTATCCCAAGCATTTCATGTTAGTGTTCCTCTTAGTTAAGATAGGAAGACAGTTTAATTGAATTCTAGTGCACGTAATATTGGTACCTCTGTTGCTAACCTTCTGTGACATGTTCTATAGGTAAATATGAGATGATGAAATGAGTTTATTATCAAATACACGTTCAGAACATCTACATCTAGCTTACTGCAGCCGCACAGGTATGTAAAATGCACTAATAAACAAAAAGAATACATTAAATTCACCACATGAGAGAAAAAAAACTAAAAATAAAAGAATAGATAAATGTTCACAGTTGTAGTTATGATGTTACAATGGGGCAGATGGTCCTAGAATAGTGTTATTGTCAGTGCAGTACAAGGAGGTTCAACAGCCTGATAGCTGTTGGGAAAAAAAATGTTCTTGACCTCAAGGTATGAGACTTCAGGCTTCTATATCTTTTGCCTGAGGTTAGCAAAGAGAAGAGAGCATGATCAGGATCTTTATGATGTTGGCTACCTTCTCAGTATTTTCAATGGACAGGAAGTCAGTGCCCATGATGTACTTGGCTTGGTTTGCCAAATTTTACATCATTCTACATTCCTGGCCACTCAAATTTTCAAACCTGGCTGTGATGCAGCCAATCAGGGTACCTGTCAAAGTTCAATGGAATATACAAAAATATGCCGACTTTCCTTAGACAGTTGTCACAGTATGCTGGCCCTTGGTCAGGTCTTACAATATGCAGATGTCCAGGAACCTGAAGCCACTAACCCTCTCTGCCACCATCCTGCGAACAAAAGTAGGTGCATGTTCCCTCTCCCTCTGCTTCCTAAATCCCACAATAAGATCATTGGCCTTGCTGCTACTGACAGCGAGATGATTGCTCTAGCACCACACAACCAAATTCCTAAAATGGATTGAAGAGGGTATTTTGCTCCCTTCGACCTGTGTTGATTTGCGCCAGAACCAACTGCTCAATACACTTCCTCACAATGGACTCATGCAGACAAGTGTGGGGTGTTGGATTTTGGAAAGACAAACCAAGGAAGGACGTATATGGTAGGGCGCTGAGGAGAGCGGGAGAACAGAGGGATCTGGGAATCCCGATACATAATTCCCTGAAAGCGGCATCACCGGTGGATAAGGTTGTAGAATGCTTTTGGCATATTGCCCTTCATCAATCAAAGTATGGAGTATAGGAGTTGGGATGTTCTGGTAAAGTTGTACAAGACATTACTGAGACCAGTTCTGGTCAGCAAACTACAGGAAAGATTGAAAGCGTGTAGAGATTTACTAGGATGTTGCCCGGACTTCAGGAATGGAATGACAGGGAAAGGTTAATAAGAGTTTATTCCCTGGAGTGTAAAACAATGAGGGGAGATTTGCAGGTCCCCCACCCCACCCCCACCTCCTCTGTTTTGCCCCGTCTGAGCATTTCCACCGTCTCCTGGGAGGGGAGGGGTTTATTTCAGATTTCCGACGTGTGCGGTATTTTACCTTTCGTTTCGCTTTCCCGGCAGCCGGCGGGTGGGCGGGCGCGCGCACGCGCCGGAGCGCACGCCGGGCCGCCGGCCGCGCCAATGGGAGAGAGCGATGGGCGGGCCCTCTCCGCGTTCTCCCCCCCCCCCCTCCGAGGGCGCGAGCGCCAACGGATGTGAGGGACGCAAGATGTACAGTCGGCACTCGCTGAAGGGGAGTCATGGCGGAAGAAGCGGTTCGCGTCTTGCAGAGCCTGAGGGGAAAGATATGTGAGTCGCCCTTCGGCGCCGTGGGCCTTGTCGCCCGCGGTGGGTCGGGTGGTCCGGCCTCGGCTCGGCGGAGGCGGAGGGGGGTGACGCGACGCGGACGCGGACCCTGACGCCGGGTGAAGGGGCCGGTGTGCGTGGGTCGGCCGCCGCCGCTCGGGATGCCCGCGAGCTGCTGGGTGGGCACTTCTGGCGAGTGGGAGGGGGAGGGGGAGGGGGAGGGGGGGGGGAGGGGAGGGGGAGGGGGAGGGGAGGGGAGGGGGTCACGAAGCTCGTGGCGTCTGCGGCCGCCTCACCGCACAGAACCACTGAGCAGAGCCGTGCATCGATGTCCTGCCGAGTGAAACCCATCCCGGATCTGTCCTCCGGGCCGATCATTTCCAGAGACCGGGAGGCTCGTTGCAACTGATCTGCATTCATGCATCTTCTTGGTGGCTGGAGTAGAAATTCGGGGGGGGTCCCCCCCCCCCCCCCAATCTTGTGCGAAAATCGTTGGAGGACATTCAATGAAAATGACCTGGTCTTTTGCATTAAAAAAAAAGTAGCGGATTTTCTTAATTCCCCCATTACTGGTGTCATCCCCCTCTAATACAGTAATCTAGTGACCACTGAAACTTCCCACCACAGGTCAACTGCAGTTACTTTTAAGTATTGCGTCTCATTGGCCCCCCCCTTTCTCGACGGTACGGTTGGCCCCCCTTTCTCGACGGTACGGTTGGCCCCCCTTTCTCGACGGTACGGTTGGCCCCCCTTTCTCGACGGTACGGTTGGCCCCCCTTTCTCGACGGTACGGTTGGCCCCCCTTTCTCGACGGTACGGTTGGCCCCCCTTTCTCGACGGTACGGTTGGCCCCCCTTTCTCGACGGTACGGTTGGCCCCCCTTTCTCGACGGTACGGTTGGCCCCCCTTTCTCGACGGTACGGTTGGCCCCCCTTTCTCGACGGTACGGTTGGCCCCCCTTTCTCGACGGTACGGTTGGCCCCCCTTTCTCGACGGTACGGTTGGCCCCCCTTTCTCGACGGTACGGTTGGCCCCCCTTTCTCGACGGTACGGTTGGACCCCCTTTCTGGACGGTACGGTTGGACCCCGTTTCTGGACGGTACGGTTGGACCCCGTTTCTGGACGGTACGGTTGGACCCCGTTTCTGGACGGTACGGTTGGACCCCTTTCTGGACGGTACAGTTGGACCCCTTTCTGGACGGTACAGTTGGACCCCTTTCTGGACGGTACAGTTGGACCCCTTTCTGGACGGTACAGTTGGACCCCTTTCTGGACGGTACAGTTGGACCCCTTTCTGGACGGTACAGTTGGACCCCTTTCTGGACGGTACAGTTGGACCCCTTTCTGGACGGTACAGTTGGACCCCTTTCTGGACGGTACAGTTGGACCCCTTTCTGGACGGTACAGTTGGACCCCTTTCTGGACGGTACAGTTGGACCCCTTTCTGGACGGTACAGTTGGACCCCTTTCTGGACGGTACAGTTGGACCCCTTTCTGGACGGTACAGTTGGACCCCTTTCTGGACGGTACAGTTGGACCCCTTTCTGGACGGTACAGTTGGACCCCTTTCTGGACGGTACAATGGGACCCCTTTCTGGACGGTACAATGGGACCCCTTTCTGGACGGTACAATGGGACCCCTTTCTGGACGGTACAATGGGACCCCTTTCTGGACGGTACAATGGGACCCCCTTTCTGGACGGTACAATGGGACCCCCTTTCTGGACGGTACAATGGGACCCCCTTTCTGGACGGTACAATGGGACCCCCTTTCTGGACGGTACAATGGGACCCCCTTTCTGGACGGTACAATGGGACCCCCTTTCTGGACGGTACAATGGGACCCCCTTTCTGGACGGTACAATGGGACCCCCTTTCTGGACGGTACAATGGGACCCCCTTTCTGGACGGTACAATCGGACCCCCTTTCTCGACGGTACAATCGGACCCCCTTTCTCGACGGTACAATCGGACCCCCTTTCTCGACGGTACAATCGGACCCCCTTTCTCGACGGTACAATCGGACCCCCTTTCTCGACGGTACAATCGGACCCCCTTTCTCGACGGTACAATCGGACCCCCTTTCTCGACGGTACAATCGGACCCCCTTTCTCGACGGTACAATCGGACCCCCTTTCTCGACGGTACAATCGGACCCCCTTTCTCGACGGTACAATCGGACCCCCTTTCTCGACGGTACAATCGGACCCCCTTTCTCGACGGTACAATCGGACCCCCTTTCTCGACGGTACAATCGGACCCCCTTTCTCGACGGTACAATCGGACCCCCTTTCTCGACGGTACAATCGGACCCCCTTTCTCGACGGTACAATCGGACCCCCTTTCTCGACGGTACAATCGGACCCCCTTTCTCGACGGTACAATCGGACCCCCTTTCTCGACGGTACAATCGGACCCCCTTTCTCGACGGTACAATCGGACCCCCTTTCTCGACGGTACAATCGGACCCCCTTTCTCGACGGTACAATCGGACCCCCTTTCTCGACGGTACAATCGGACCCCCTTTCTCGACGGTACAATCGGACCCCCCTTTCTCGACGGTACAATCGGACCCCCCTTTCTCGACGGTACAATCGGACCCCCCTTTCTCGACGGTACAGTTGGCCCCCCCTTTCTGGTCGTTACAATTCGAGTCCAGTTATGTTCACTGTATTTAAAAAAAAATCTAAACCAACGTTTTATAATTAGATTGTCGGAGGTAAAACACAGGATTCTGTTGACACCATGGTCAAGTGAAAAAACACCCACAAATGCCAGAGGAACTCAGCATTACCATTGCTACTTCAAGGCATTGTTTGTCCTGCTGAGTTGCTCCAGCATTTGTGTTTGTGTTTTTTTTTCTCCTCATAATTAGATTGTCAAGTGAATATTGACTGATCCACCACCTAATTTAAACTCGTAGGAAATAGTCAAGCATTAAGTACTATGCCATTGGAACATGGACTCTAATTTCGCTTCATCACCTTAATTGCAATGGCAAGTGTGCTTTTTCTTGTTCTTTGTCATAGGATCTCCTTGTTTCTTTCTTTGATTTATTGTATTAAAGTACTTCAACATTTCATCTGAATGGTTGCAACATTCCCACTGAATTTCAGTAGAGGTAAAATTCCTACCAATTGGCTCAGAAAATGTCAGCCGTACCATGGTTAATCACTGGTGTGAGATGAGATTGCTGCCATGGAACCATGACTGGCAAATCCTTTCATATGAAAAAATGTGAATAATTAAACTATTGATTAATAACCCCAAGCTGATTGTGAACTGAAATTGTCTTTGGCAAATTACATTAGTACTGAACAATTTACATTGTAGATATTGAGGTAATTCTTGTCAGAGTTAGGATACTATTTGCAATGGTTTCCACTATAATGAAATGTGTATGAGGTTGACAAGATACTGGATTTGCTGCTTGTTTATTTTGCTTCTGGTTAATGCTGCTATTACATATAAGAAACTCACTCAGTTTTTACATTTCGGATAAAGACCATTTGCTCCATAAGTAAATATTAAGTCCAAACAATGCAGCCTTCAACACTAATGGTGACCATTTATTGCCAGATCTGAGATTAGATTCTACTCTTCTCTGCCTGAACAACAATGCAGGCAGATCAATGGATACAAAGATCATTCTGGCTTGTGTCAGTGTTCAACAAATTGACATTGTTATCTGCTCTCACTCGCAGTAATATATCTTGGTAACGAAGAAAGTTGGCTGCCATTGGCACCTCACTCTTAAAACTCTCATTCCCGTTTTAAAGCAGAGGAGCGAAAGAGGCTCAGCAGATCAGGCAGCATCCATGAAGAGAAATGGACAGTTGTTGCTTCTGGTTGCAAATCTTCTTGAGAAGGAGATTTTGTCCAAAATGTTGACTGTCAGAATTTATTGTCATAAACAAATCACAAAATTTGTTGTTTTGCTGCAGCATCATAGTGCAAACATTCATACAAACCACCTTACAAAACAAAAATACTGCACAAAAGATCTAAGTAAGGCAGTATCTTTCTTTGGTTCATTGATCATTCAGTAATCTGATGGCAGAGGGAAAGAAGCTGTCTTTGTGCCACTGCATGCTCATCTTAAGGCTCCTGTACCTTTTTCCCCATTGATAGCTGAGTGAAGAGGGCATGGTCTGGGTAATAGGGGTCCTTGAGCATGGAGGTTGCTTTCTTAAGACAGGGTCATATGTAGATGTCCTCAATGGAGTGAAGACTGGTGCCTGTGATGTCACTGGCTGATTTAACAACCCTCTGGAGTTTTTTTTTGTCCTCAGCATTGCATCACTGCCTGGTACAGTGGTGCCAACGGGGCCAGAATACTCTCCATGGTACACCCTTAGAAGTTTTTGAGTGTTTTGGGTGATGTACCAAATCTTCTCAAACACCTCAGGAAGTATAGCTGCTGGCAAACCTTCTTCAGGATTGCATCAACATGGAGACTCCAGGACAGATCCTCAGAGATGTTGACACACAGGAATCTGAGGTTCTTGACCCTCTCAACCACTGAGCACTTCATGAAGACAGAATTATCTTCTCCTGACTTCGTCCTGAAGTCCACAATCATCCCCTTAGTTTTGCTAGTCTTGAGTGCAAGGTTGTTGGTGTGACACTACTCAATGAGCTGATTGATCTCTCTCCTGTACGTTTCCTCATTGCTCTCCAAGGATGCTACCTGACCTATTGAGCCCCTCTGGCTCTTTGTTTGCTCAAGATTTCTGGATCTGCATTTCTTCCATTACCCATGCTTTCAAGTCGTTTATGGCTTTATCATCTCCTTTTGGGTCAGTGTGAGTCTTGTAAATTTCCAATCTGGACTCCTCAAAATTTTTATTTGTTCCATTGTTCGTAGATGTGTATTTAGTTACTTAAGCCTTCTCAGATAACCCCAATTTAAGTCTCCATGACTCTCTATTTCTTAAAAGTCTCCCTTTTAAAACCATCATGGGCACCTGCTTTAACATTTTCTCATGTGTATTGTAGTCTTAACTTTGTTTAACTCCGATGAAACACTTGGAATATTTACTTTTTTGAAGGGATATACCCCTTTTGTTGCTTGGATGCAGATGTATGTCCGTCAACAAAACAAAAACATGGAGGAGTCACGTGATGGAGTAGTGGCCGGTCGGGAAAACCAGCCCTCTCCAAGAAAATAGGAAAAAAAGTTAGGAAAAAGCAAAGCATAACAAAAATAAAATAGAAGATAAAGATACAGAGAAGAGAAAGAAGATGGCTCCCAAGAAGGAGAAAGTAAAAGCAACTGGATAAAAAAGTAGAAATGTTGCTAGAGAAGATAGAAGGCCTCACCTGCACGAAGGAACAGGACGTTGTGGTGGCGAGGAGTGCCCGACCCTCTAGGTCATAGCTAGTCTTGCGGAGTCACGACCCACCAGCTGGTGCACTACAAAACTGGCTCTCGGAGCCAAACAAAAGTGCGCAATCAAAGGAGAAAGAGGACACCGGTGGGAGGGCAGCTCAGCAGAGGAGCGGGCTGTCACAGAGCGAACAGCTGAGGAATGCCCAACACCAGGGCACTCAGCTGGAGGACAAGGAAGCCAGCAGAAGAGGGAGCAATGAAACAAACGAGGGAGATAGACGGAAGGATGACCGACAAGAAGATCAACGTCAGGAAGCAAAACAGATGAGCAGCCCAGGAGGGGAGGCCCAGCAAGAGGCCTGACAAAGAGATACAAGCAGCTCATCAGGAAAAACAGAAGAGTCACAGACACAGAAGAGAAGACACAAACACAGATACAGACACAGAAGAAGAGGAAGAAGACCAAGCTCTTCACAGAGAAATAGAAGGTAAAACTGATGGACAAAGAGAAATAAAAGGTGAAACTAATGAACAGAATATAGATAGTCTTTTTTGAAGAACAAATGAGATCATTATAAGAATGATTATTAGAGTTTAATGCAATTAAAAGGAAAATGAAAAGAACAGAAAATAAAATGCAAAAGTTAGAACTGATAATGACAGAAATATGGAAAAGAGTAGAGAATGTGGAAGAGTGGGAAATGGCTATAAGAATGGAAGTAAATGACTTAAGAGAAAAATTGGAAGAAAGTGACAAAAAAAATTAAAGAGACACAAGAGTTATCTCAGAAAATTGATATGTTGGAAAATTATAGTAGGCGAAACAACATAAAAATAGTGGGCCTGAAGGAGGGTGAAGAAGGCACAGATATGAAGGAATTTATAAAAGAATGGATCCCGAAAGTCCTTGGAACAACAGAAATGCAGGAAGAAAGGGCACACAGAGCATTAGCTCCGAAACCACAGGCGCATCAAAAACCAAGATCTATCTTAGTAAAATTTTTGAGATACATGACGAGAAAATATACTGGAACAGGCAAGGAATAGAGTTAGAGAAGATAATAAACCAGTGGAATACAATGGTCAAAAAATATTTTTTTACCCAGACACAAGTTTTGAACTCTTAAAGAGGAGGAAGGAGTTTCATACAGCGAAATCGATTTTATGAAAAAAGTTGCAAATTCATATTAAAACATCCAGCCTTGCTTAAAATATTTATACCCGGGGAGCAAAACAGACTGTTCTTGGATCCAGAGAAAGCGCAAGAATTCGCAGAACGTTTGCATGAGAAGAGATGAAGAGCTGTAACAAGAATGAAGAACGGTGATAAAGTATATATAAAGATGTAACAACAATGTATATGTAAAGAACTACCAAGAGGGAAAAGAGAAGGAAGGGAGTGGGGGGGGGGGGGGGAGAAAGAGAGAGAGCTTTGTTATATGTGTTTTCTGGAGATGGCTGGGTAGAGGGGGAATAACCGTCACTGCAAAATCAGTTGACGCTGCGAACAAGATTGCAATCCAAATGAAAAAGGGAGTTGTGGTTGCCCGGCAAGGGATATGGGGCAACTCAGAGAGGGGGGGAACTTTTGGGGTCAAGGTATTAGTGGATGTGGGAACTGTGGGGATACTTTGATTTAAATGTGTTATCATACATTAAGTGTAATAAGGGAAAACTAAGAGATGAAAATGGGGAAAAGGGGGATGGAGGTGGCGAAGAGGTGGAAAAGAATTGTATGCAAGATACAAGATGGCCATGTTGAACTATATGACTATAAACGTTAATGGAATACATAACCAAATTAAAAGGAAGAGGATACTAAATTTATTGAAGAAGAAAAAATAGATATACCATTTGTGCAGGAAATGTGTCTAACTGAAGCAGAACATAACAAATAAGAGAGAGACTGGGTAGGACACGTAACAGCAGCATTCAATAATTCAAAGCTAGAGGTGTAGCCATACTAGTTAACAAAAATGTACCACTCAAAATAGAGGAGGAAATGATAGATCCGGCAGGAAGGTATGCAATGATAAAGTGTCAGATATACTCAGAATTTTGGAATTTGCTCAATATATATGCGCCTAACGAAGAGGATCAAAAGTTTATGCAGAATATTTTTTTGAAGCTTGCAGACACACAAGGAAATGTATTGATAGGAGGGGATTTTAACCTTAATTTGGACCCAATGTTGGATAAAACTGGACAAAAGACCAGTAAAAAGAATAAAGTAGCCAAATTTATGGTTAAATCAATGCAGGAAATGAAACTTATGGATATATGGAGGAGGCAACACCCAAGAGAGAAGGAATTTTCATATTATTAGAGTAGGCACAAAACTTTCTCAAGGATTGATATGTTTTTGTTGTCAGCCCATATTCAAGGGAGAGTCAGGAAAACTGAGTATAAAGCTAGACTACTTTCAGATTTAAGCCACTGTACAAACTAAATTATTAGCCACTAATAAATGGAAGAGAGCATGAGTATACAGCAATGGTGCATGGAAATGAATAAATGTATTCCATTGGAAAAAAATAACATATAATTAAAAAAATAAAGTCACAATGTTTGAACAAATTTGGGAACCATACATGGAACATATCAGAGAAAGCTTGCCTACGACCTCCATCCCCAAGAATGAAAATGATAAGAAGACAAAATGACTAGATTCAGTGTGTAATAAATAGATGACACATTTTTCTTGTTTATTTTCCTTTGTTTTATGGTTTTATTGTATTGTAAATGTTGAATATTTGTGGGTTTTGAAGGGCGGTGGGTAGAGGGGAGAGAGGGAAAGGGGGGAAAAATGGAGAGAAAAGACCACTTTGTAAATTTAATGAGAAACATTTGTACATATTTTGATTGATGGTGTGTAAAATAAAAAAATCAAAACAAAAACATCAGTGGTGGGAAGCCTTGAACAAACCACAGAAAGAGATGGGTTTTTGATCAGAATGTTTTTTTGTCATTTGACTGGTGAGCCAAAGGGAAAACCCATGCTCTATGTTAAACAAAGAGTTGAGAGAATTGTGCAAGATTGTTGCTCTGAATGGTACCATCAGCTTCTTCTTTTCATCTGGAGGGCAATTCTATTGGCATTTGGATAACATTTTAGGTTATCTTGTCTCAATGCAATATTGGTCCAAGTTCCAAGAATTTGAGTTTTACTCATTAATGTAATCTGTAACTCGAACTACTTACTTTTCTTCATTCCCTGAGTTGATACTGTACCTATGTAATCTATCTGTTATCAGTCTCTAACTTAGGTTTGCAGTTCAGCTACTTTACTCAGCAATAAACGGAAAATGTTGGAACCACTCAGCAGGTCGGGTTGTGTCTAAGAAAGTTGCCCAATACCTTTTAAAATCAGAAATTGTCATAAACATGTCATGAAATTTGCAGTTTACTATAGTACTATAGGTCCAAAATTGCTATAAATTACATTTTCTTTAAATAAAAGAAGAGAAAGTGAGGTAGTGTCTGGTTCACTGTCCATTCAGAAATCTCATGGCAGAAGGGAACAAGCTGTTTCTGTAACATTGGGTGTTTGTCTTCAGGCTCCTGTACCTCCTTCTTGATGGTAGCAGTGAGAAGAGGACGTGGCCTGGGTGATGAGGGATCTTGAGGATAGAGTCTGCTTTCTTGAGACAACGCCTCAACTACTTTTGTCTCAGAAAATAAGATGTTGTTTCTCCAAACTGTGGGTGGTCAGGGTGGATTGTACACAAGGCCATGGACGGACGTGAGCGCAGGAGTGTGATTTGGAATTGAAGTGGTTGGCTGCTGGGAGGTAGGTTGCTGTGGTTGCGGATGGAACGGAGGTGCTGAGCGAAGTGATCTCCTAGTCTGTGACCTGTCTCTCTGATGTAGAGAATCTGGCATACTCTGATGTCTCTCACTCATTTTGAATAGATGTCCCCTGATATTTGCTGTTGTTGCCCTGGGAAAAAGATGCTCTACCCTTTCTAGACCCCTCATAATCTTGTACACTTTTAGAGATGTCCAAAAATCTGGATGCTGAGAAGCTGGACTTTTCAAAAACTCTCAAACTTAAAATTTAGAAAGCTTTTGTGTGTGAGCATGTGTAAGCGCCTCAGATGGCATCCATATATTGCATACGTACAGAAGTTCAGAATATAGTGTTAAAGAAGAAAGTACAGTTAAATCAGTGCAAGGGTCCATGATTAAGATGGATGCAGTTGGCCCACCAATGAGCAAACAAATTAAGTTTTGAAGGACATAAAGGTCCTGCACCACGTGGAGAGAGCTAACACGAGAGATAAAATGATTTTATATACAGTACAACTCGAATTATCCAAAATGGTCAGGAGCAGGCCTACGTTGGATAAACTTTTTTTTTGGATAACTGGTTATTTTTTAAAAACTGCCCAGTAGCAACAGGAAATCTTTGTAAAGGTGTTTAATCAACAACAAACAATAAGGGAAGCTTTTTAAAGCATTAAAATAATGTTTAATGCTCACTTTTTAAAAAATGCTGGCTACCACCAGTCACTGACATCTCCCCACTGAGGGTCTCCTTGATGAAGCCAGGGCGAGGGATTTCTCCGACTGTTTGTAGCTGGGCACGCGATTTGAATGGGAGAGTTGGAGAGAAAAGTCAATAGGGGGAAGGTAAAGAAGAAATGGAAAGAGAGAGGGAGGGAATTACCTGAAACGAGGACAATCATCGTTCTAATTTCATGTCAAGTGAATTTTTTCTTCCAACCCTGTGAGGTCAGTTTGACTCCAGTCGGATATAATCATCCAGTTATTTTTTTAAATTTACAATCCAGTCAGTACAAGCTGATTCTGGCCATTTAAAGCCTTGCCGCCCAATTACACTCAATTAATTTACAACCTGACATGTTTTGAGGGTGGGAGGAAATTAAAGCACCCAAGGAAAACCCACATAGACATGGAAAACATACAAACCCCTTACAGACAGTTGCCGGATTAGAACCCAGATTGCTGGTGCTGTAATAATTTGCACTAACTGCTACATTAAACATGTTACTATTTTGAAGGTAGTCTTGCATTCTTCATTGTCTTGTCTGGTATGCTGTGCTAAATGAGATAAATTAGGACTAAATGCTTTATCTTCGGCAGAATTGTGTTCGAGCACAAACTCATTTTGCAACCTGATTCATTGCTTGTTCCACCATTTCCTTCAAGCCAGTGGACCATCCTTAGTTCAATGTGAATATCAGAAGGAGTACCATTACCTGGAAATACAGTTTCAAATTAGTGAAGCTGCAAAATGGCAATACACAGCAGAATTGCTGTGTAAAGATCCCTTATCTCCAGGACCAAATCAAACCACCCAATTGTGTTAAACAAGAACTTGTGGAGCAGGGGAAAGATATTAGTGAAAAAGAAAAAGGCTGCAGGGTTTCCTATCCGCTTCAATCCAAACTGATTGATAATCCCTATCTGCTTTTCCTGGTGTCACAACCATTGCAGAAACCAGTCTGCAGCCAATTGAATTTGTGGATTCTGCATAATGCGAAGGCCATGGGCTAGAAGGAAGGTAAGTGAATGGTTTTGACATCCTTAATAGTATTAAGGACTCTCATTAAGGTGGAGTTGATAGGATTTCTGGAGTAAACATTGGAGATGTGCAAAGTACAAATGAAAATGATAATCCCTATTAGAGGCCAATCATTTTGCATTTTATATTTGCATATTTTCTTTTTGTATTTACTCTGCAAGTTTTGTGCTAATTTTTGGATCAATCTCATTCTCTGAAACTCATTCTCTGACTCAACTCTTAGTTTCTCGTAGCATAAGACGAATAATGGGAATAATTTAAAGTAGCAAATTAATTCCCCAATCTGTAGTCTGGCAGGAACCAGAACACTCAGGGGAAGTCCACATGGTGATGGTGCAAATGTATAAGCTGAACATTAGTCAACTAGAGATGTAAACAGTGTAGTCTCTTATACCGTTGCACCATCAAAATCCAAATCCCAAACCATTGTTAGGAGATCCTCAACCCATTTTTCTATGCCTGAAGTATTTCCATGCCACAAAATATTTGGATTTGCTGTTTCTCTTTTGAATGTCCCTGTTAATTATCACATAACTTGATCCTCCTCAATTGTGACATCCTTGTTTTTTATTCCATGAAATCAATAATTGCCTGTTGCCACATGTTAATTATTTTCGATACAATTATGTTCAGATACTATGCAGCACAGAACAAGGCTCTTTGGCCTAACATGTTTGTGCTGATGATCCTCTTTAAGAGTAATTCTACTGTACAGAAAAACCCCTATTATATGGAATTCAAGCAACTGACAAAAAAAATGGAGTAAAATAAATGAATAATAAAAAAATTAAACTAAATAAAAATAAATATTTAAATAAAAGTTTAAAATTGTAAAAATAAATTTTCTCTGAAGTTACATGCAAACTTTTAGTGAAGATGGGAGCAAATATTCAGCCAGCTGTGTGCCTTTGGCATTCTTTGCTTGTAGCAGGTGTTTGATTAAAATGGCGTTGCCTAGGATGAAGAACTGTTTGATGCTGCTTGCTGTTGGGTCATTCTCTTAAAGTGGCTCCTTATCCTTGCTTAGTAAGAGTCTGTTATTATAAAGTTTATTAGTCACGCTTTATCTGTAAACTTAGAAGAGGGGCTTCTTGACCGACAGTTAGTCGGGGCTGGTAGCAAAAGCCCCAGTTCCATCATGCTAAACACTGGTGTGCCTCAGGCCTGTGCTGCTCTTCATGTTGTTGATTCATGACTGCACTGCCAGATTCACTTCTAACAGCATCAGGTTTAAAGATGATGCAACAATGATGAGTCCGCTTGAGCAGCTCGCAAAATGGTGCAAGAACAACCACCTTGAGTCTCAGCATGGACAAGACAAATGAGATGATTGACCTTCATCCTCCTGAAGTCAACATTTTCCATTACACATCGATGGTTTCATCTTGGAGAGAGGGGGGAGCTCAAAAGTTCCTTGATAAGCATATAAAGGACAAACTATCTTAGACCCATAACACCTTGTTCGTCAGGAAGGAGCAGCAGTGCCTCCATTTCTCAAGAGGTTGAGGAGGGCAAAACTACTGGCCCCCATCTTGATGTCCTTTTACTGGAGCACAATTGAAAGTGTCCTTTCTAGCTGCATCATTGTGTAATATGATGGTTGCAAAGTATTGGGCTGGAAACCAATGCAGAGGATCCTAAAAATGACAGAGATCACTCGGGCCTCCCTTTCCTTTATTAATGACATTTACCAGAAATGATGCTGTACTTAAATAGGGCTCAAAGAATTATTGAGTATCCTTTCCATCCAGCACCTGCTATCTTTGGCCCACTACCATCAAGAAGGTGTAGGACCATCAAAATCAGGACTGCCAGGATAGAAAATAAGTTTCTTTCCACAGGCTGTGATTGATGAAGTGTCCTGTATCCAAATAAATCATCCCTATATACACACACACTTGGGGTATTTATGTGATTATTATATGCTGTACCATTTCATCAGATAGAAGGATCGACAACGAGATAGACAACAGACTCGCCAAGGCAAATAGCGCCTTTGGAAGACAAAAGAGTCTGGAAAAACAACCAACTGAAAAACCTCACAAAGATAAGCGTATACAGAGCCGTTGTCATACCCACACTCCTGTTCGGCTCCGAATCATGGGTCCTCTACCGGCATCACCTACGGCTCCTAGAACACTTCCAACAGCGTTGTCTCAGCTCCATCCTCAACATTCATTGGAGCGACTTCATCCCTAACATCGAAGTACTCGAGATGGCAGAGGCCGAAAGCATCGAATCCACGCTGTTGAAGATCCAACTGCGCTGGGTAGGTCACATCTCCAGAATGGAGGACCATCGCCTTCCCAAGATTGTGTTATATGGCGAGCTCTCCACTGGCCATCGTGTCAGAGGTGCACCAAAGAAGAGGTACAAGGACTGCCTAAAGAAATCTCTTGGTGCCTGCCACATTGACCACCGCCAGTGGGCTGATATCGCCTCAAGCCATGCATCTTGGCGCCTCACAGTTCGGCGGGCAGCAACCTCCTTTGAAGAAGACCGCAGAGCCCACCTCACTGACAAAAGACAAAGGAGGAAAAACCCAACACCCAACCCCAACCAACAAATTTTCTCCTGCAACCGTGTCTGCCTGTCCCGCATCGGACTTGTCAGCCACAAACGAGCCTGCAGCTGACCTGGACATTTACCCCCTCCATAAATCTGCATCCGCGAAGCCAAGCCGAAGAAAATATGCTGTGTGTTTATGTGGGGTATGCCATACTCTGGAGAAACACTTTTATGTTGTGTATGTACATGTGGAGTCAGATGATAATAAACTTAAACTTCAATTATTTCTAGGGCTGGTGTATCACTGCATGTGTTTTGCAGGACAACATTTTTATCTGTTTCATGAATGATCGACATTCTGCCTTTTGACGTGAAGGGTGAATGTTATCTGATATTTGCACAATATTTGATTTTATTTGCAAATCCTCAACAAATGAAGCAATCCATGCCTATATGCAGAAGTCTTCAGACCTTATTTGAACATAGGCTGATAAGTGGTAGCCACATTTTCATATAAAAGTTCCAGGAAATGACCCTCTATAATGAGAGAATCTGAACATCTATTCTTGACATTCTCCTCAGTATCATACTCTGTGGGTCATCATTGGTAAGAATTTGGTTTGATCAGCTGTATAAAAATTGTGATTGTAGATGAGAGCCTGGGAATTTTGTGGCAAAAATCAAAAACCTTTCATCCATCTATTTGTTTGTGTGATGTAATGCTGTTCTCTTTTCTGTTTACGTGCAGTTCTAAGGTCACATACTCAACACCTTCAACAAAGCAACTTCCTTGACAAGCCTTCTATCTGCCACCTTAAACAATGGTGGAATTTTATATCTATTGAATGCAATGTAGTTACTTCCTAGGCTGGTCTGGAGGTACTTCCCAAATCTATAATCCCTCATCACAAAATAAGGTGGGTTGGCAGATAGCATATCAGTGATCCAGGTTGCACATCATTCAGCAATGAACAGGCCCACTGGACGAACCTTTCCATGCCGGCAAAATTGGCATTCAGTGTTAGTCACATTTAATGATGAGTTTATTGCCATATACATTGTGGAATATTCATACTTGTTCTTGCTGCAGTAGAGCAGGTACTTAAAGAAGACAAGTACAAAACAATAGTATACTTAATTGAATAAAAGAGAGAATAAAAATGATCATAAATATTCACTATTATCTTCATGCAAAAAAAAAAGAGTGATTTAGCAATAGTACAGATAATCCTTTTGTGATGTCAGAGCAGACCCTGATAGTGTCATAAGGGGTGGTTCAAGAGCCTGATATTGGAAAGAAATTGTTCTTGAGCTGAGAGGTGCTGGTCCTCAGGCCTCTGTACCTTCTGTCTGAATGTAGCAATAAAAAGAAGTGGTGATCTGGGTGATGAAGGTCCTTTATGATGTTGCTTACCTGAATTTGGTCCAAATCTGTCCAAAAGTCTTGAATGTCAGAATGGTGCTTGCTTTCACAGTTTTCTCTGTCCACTTGTTCCTGAAATGGATCACCCTCTGAATTAAAAAAGTTGCCCCTCAGCTCCTTCGAGAATATTCTCTCTTGTCTTAAACCATGTTCTTTCATTCTTGAATTATCTATCTTGGGAAAAAGACTGAACATTCACTTTATCAATGCCCCTCATAATTTTATAAACCTCTATTTTGTTACCCTTGAACCTGCTACTCTCTAAGGAATAAAGATCCAGTCTATCAAACCTCTCCCTCTAATTCAAACCCTCTCATCCCACCAACATTCTGGTGAATTTCCTTTGCACTCCTTGCAATTTATTGATATCTTTCTTTCAGCTGGGCAAACTAGAATTGCATGCAGTACTCTGAGTGGTCACCTCAATGCCTTGTACAGCTGAGTCATGAAGCCAAACATCACCTTCACCTGCATGACCACCTGAATTACCACTTTTATGGAACTATTCCCCTCCCTGTTCTACGACTCTCATTCATCATGCAAGTTCTACCCTGGCTTGATTTGCCAACATGCAGCACCTTGAACTTGACAGAGTTGAATTTCATTTGCTACTTGCCACACCTTTCCAGCTGATCCAGATCATGTCAACTTAAATATCCTTCCTCACTCTCCACTACACCACCAATTTTGGTGTCATTTGCAAAAAATGTATCGTTGTTTGTTTAATGTGGCTTGGCCAAAATCTTAGAACTCTTGAACAAACACCATTTTGTGATTGTCTTTCAGATTATGGTGGTTCACCTTGTCACCTTTCAGTCTGGACATTAAGTGATAGATTTGCCTACTTAGAAAATGTTTTGTTCTCTGAGCAAAAATTTATTCAGTAATTTTGCCATATGATTTTCCAGTTCATTGAACTTCAGAGTGTGCTCATATCATTGTGACTGCATCAGTTCTGACTGGCTTTGGCATGTATTGATTGCTCTTGCATTTTCTGGTGAGCGATATTTGTATAATCACACTGCACCACAAAGTTATTCCAAAATTGAATTAGGTGCATCATTTGGACTCGGTGAAATTCTCTTGGGAATAAGTTGGCAGCTCAAGTTTCCTTCTGTGGTAGATGTTTTAATGGCTTCCAGAGAGCCTTGCATTAATTGTATAATGGAAAATGCAAGCAGCTGTGGGGTCTGCCAGAAGGCTGGATTTAGTATAGTGAAAAGCCCTTGGAATTCCATTCTGAGTAAGAAGCTATGATTCATTCTTTTATCCTCCAGTGAAATCTGTTTTTCTTGGCATTGGCTGAATCAAAATAAGAAGTTTTGGAGCTTTAGCATTGATCAGGATTGTTTCCTAAGACACAATTTATGCCATTAGAACAGAAACACCAGATATTACAATCACAAATGTAAACTACCAATATTATAATAGGAGTTGGGCTAAGCCATTTGATAACATTAATTTGTCGTCTTGAGTTCCGCTCGTGTAAGAAATGTGCTCAGCTGGCTCAGCCATTTTTATAATTTGCTTCAATGGTTAATGTCTTAATTCATTTCACAAGATATCACATTGGATTCTTAGGAAAAAAATACCCACCACTGTTTACTCATGCTGTTATTTTAACAGCTTGTTTGCTCTGATGGATGACCCTTTTACCACAATAAATAAATGCATATAGGTTTCAATACAGGAAGTCAAGAGAATATAATCTAGTCCTCATCAAAGGCTCAGTAGTGGAGAGGGTCAAGAACTTAAAGTCTCTGGGTGTCAACATCTCCGAGGCTCTCCTGGAGCCTCCATGTTGATGCAATCAAGAAGGCGGCTCGCCAGCGGCTATACTTTGAGAGATGTTTGAGGAGATTTAGTACATCACTGAAGATTCACAACAGCTTCTACAGGTGAACCGTGGAGAGCACTCTGGCTGGTTGCATCACTGGTACAGAGGTGCCAATGCTTAGGACTAGAAAAGTCTCCAGATTTAACTCTGCCTACAACATTGGGCATTGAGGACATCTATAAGAGGTGTCTTAAGAAAGCAGCCTCTTATATCGGCCCGCACACGGAGATGCGGACTGGCCCACAAAATGGCCGACAAATGCATGAACCTAGGGGTGACACTGTCCGTCGTCTCAGGTGACCTCCTGCTTGGCAGGAACGCCGTCCAGTCTCAGGCCGGCGCTCCAGTGACACAGTGCCCTGGGGCTCATATAAACGTGATGGCCAGTGCAATAAGCCAGTCTCGATTTCAAGGCTTTGGTGTGCGTGTCGTTCTTGAACGCTACACTCTATCCTTTATAATCCCCACTACCCAGGCCTTGCCTTTTTCTGCAAACTAATGGGAAGAAGGTACAGGAGCCTAAAGATGAGTGCACAGTGGTACAAGGACAGTTTCTTTCTTCCCTTTGCCATCAGATTCCTGAATGAGCAATGAACCAAAGACACTGCCTGACTTTGACTTTTCTTGCATTATTTTTTTTATTTTTGTAAGATGGTTTGTCTGAATGTTGACGCAACCACAAAACAATAAATTTTGTGATTTGTTCATGACAATAAATTCTGAATCTGATTCAACCAGGACATTTTCAAATTGTACTCCTGCAAACACACTTGCTAGAGCAGGGCTTCCCAAACTTTAGCTCACAGAGCCCTTTTTGGGAGCACATGGAAATCGCAGAACTCCAATCGTAAATTATAGTTTAAAAGACCTGGTACAAACCTAGTAAAAAAGTAAAAATAAACTCATCAGTAGCAGATTAACTATCACCTGAGCCCTGCTTCCCTTCTCATCCTGTTGTGGCCTGGACTGCACCAGCTACCCCTCTTCCTGCCGCGGCCCAGGCCGCCCCCTCACTCCCTGCCACAGGCCTGGCTACCCCTGTCACCCCTTGCTCACCACTGCGTCTGGGCTACCCTTCACACACCACCGTGGCTCCCAGGCTCTTGAACTCCCTTTTTTTCATTCATCATGGACACCATTATCACAAAAGGGCTGCCTGCTATTATAATGCCACTATTTCTTGCAATATTTATGATCTATCTTTTGTATATATAATTTTTTAATGCATACTGTTGTAATTTTCTTGAGGTACCTGTTTGGCTGCAGCAAATAAGGATTTTGGTGTATGTGTGCAATGTACAATGAGTAAACTCATAATCATTATCCCTTTTAGAAATTCTCTGAATATAGAAACCCAAAAATTGAGTCTTTTGAACTTGTGTATCTCTTTAGATCTTTTGAGCTAGCAGAACAGTTTTGTAAGACAGTTAAAAAGGCTTGTGGGATGACTTTGTGTATTACCCAAGACATAGAATTTAGGGCGAGGGCTTTAATTGGGTATAACATTTAGCTGCAGTTTTAATGATGCATATAATTCTGGCAATTTACTGGACTGGAAAATTGCAGCTGTAAAGAAAGATGGTAAATGCTTCGATTCTTTTTAATGCAGGAGGATAAGAGAATAATCTAGAAGTATAAAATGATCAAGGGTTCAAGTAAAACAAAGAATATTGTTATTCTCAGCAGATGAGTGAAAAGTCGAGCTTGTGTTTAAAATAATTGGTTGGATAATTAGAGAGCAAATGAAGGGAAATATGTCTTCTAAAGTATAATGGGTTTCTGGTAGTTACTATATGAAAAAGCAGTTGAGACAGAAATGTTATATTTAAATGGTATTTGATGTGTACTTGAAGAGCTGTGACCCATAGGGAGACGGCCCTTGAGCTGCAAGTTGATGATTGGCATGGACATGATTGGCTGCCTGGACTGTAATTTTTCTGGGTCTATAAAGCATTGCCTATGACTGAGGTAATTTATCTTGGTTATTTTGGGTGGCACAATTAACATAGCAGTTAGCATAACACTGTTACAGTGCCAGCAATCCTGTTTGTAAGGAGTTTGTATGTTCTCCCTGTGTCTGTGTGGGTTCTCCCCAGGAACTTGGTTTCCTTGCATCGATCCAAATGTACCGGAGATTGTTGGTTAGTTGGGTATAAATGGGCGGCACAGGTTCGTGGGCTGAAATGGCCTGTTACTGTGATGCATGTCTAAATAAAAACAAATAAATAAATAGGCTTCTCTTGCCTTGTATAGCTTCCCAGAATGGAGGGGAAATTGGTTCAGGTCACTTGTGACTGAAAACAAACTCAAACTGAAAAAGGAAGTTTCAGAATTGTGATTGATTACTGGTGGAGTTATTTTGTTGTTTTAATATTGATTTTTTTTTTCTCATGAATGGTCAGGATATGAACACTACCTAGAGCTTATTAATACCCAGTCTTCTTTCCTGTTTAATAGCTCCTTTATTAGTCATTTGGAAACACCCATCAGACAGTACTTGTTTGTCATCAAGTCTAGAAACATGGGATTCCCTTAACACTGTAGATTTGAAAATGGCACAGTAATCTGAAATACTGGCATTTCAACTCAATTTTTTTTAAAGTAAACCTATTTGTTTTAAAATATGCATTCTGATAATGCTTTTGGAATCTGCTTTGATTTTTTTTGCAAATAACATGCTTATGGATTGTATTTTTGATATTCTACTTATTTGAATAAATATTTTAATTTTTTGAACAAATTTGAACAAATGATTTAATTTAAATTTTTTGTTCAAGGTTTTTTTTAAATTGGAAGTAAGGAAAGGAAGCTATTTAGCACTTCATGTCAACTCGTCCATTCAATAGTATTGATCGCTTCTCAGTTCTGTAATCTCTTGTCTAAATATCCAACATTTTTTAATGCTGACTTTGGAAAGGGCAACACAGTTAGTATAGCAGTTAGTGCCATGCTGTTATAGTGCCAGTGACCCAGTTTGGAATGTGGCATTGTCTTAGGAATTTGTATGTTCTACCCGTGTCTGCATGGGTTTCCTTCCGGTGCTCCGGTTTCCTCCCACTGTCCCAAACATTCTGGGGTTGTAGGTCAAGTAAGTGCAAATGGGTGGCATGGGCTCATGGGCCAGCAGGGCCTGTTACCATGCAGTTTATACTGTATGTTCAAATTTAGGAATATACTCTGCATCAACACTTGTATAAAGAATTTGAAAGATTCACTACATTTAGGATGAAGAAATTTATCTTCATGCAAGTCTGAAAGGACCAGCTTCTATATTGTCACTCCTGTTCTGGACATCTCTCAGTCATCATCCTGCATCTATCCTGTTGAGCCTTTAAGAGTTTGTATTTTGATAAGATTGTTCTTCTAAACTGAAAAATTTGTATACCAAATAAGCTTAATCTCTTCACATCTGAAAACTTGCCATCCCAAGAATCAATCAGGGTAATCCATATTGCACTCCTACAATCACAAGTATATCCTAAGCCAGGGAGAGAAAACCTGAATATTACATAATTCCTTCCTAATTGATTACAGGACTTGTACACTAACTTTCAGTGCTTCAAGTACAGATTTCTGAAGTGTTACAACATTCAATTATTCACCATTTTGAAAAGAGCTCCCCTTTTCTACTTTTTTGACTGAAGTGGATGATTTCACCTTTTCTCACTCATTCTGTTGCCCATTCTTCACTCATTCATCTTGCTTCTCTGATTAATTCGTTTTAAGCCTCTTGGGTCTTTGCATCCTCCCTAAAAACCCATATTGACATCCAGCTTTACATCATCAAACTTTGAACAAACTAAGTACAATATATTGTATCTTTCATTCAGATCACTGATATAGATTGTAAACATTTCAGGCTCCCCTTTCCATTTTTTGACCAAGATCACAGCCTTCCCAAAATTACTTAGTTAATATTTATACTTCATGTCCATGAGGGGTGGCAGTATAGCGTTGTTACAGAGCCTAAGATTTGAATCGGGAACTGTCTGTAAATAATTTGTACATTCTCCCCGTGCTTGCGTGGGTTTCTTCCGGATGCTCTAGTTTACTCCCTCCTCCAAAGCGTTTGGGTGTTGTAGGTCAATTGGGCGGCATTGGTTTGTGGGCTGGAAGGGCCTGTTAACGTGTTGTGTCTAAATTTAAAAAGTTATATAAACCAATCCTCATCTAGGTCTCTGTATTACTCTCTAACCCAATGGTCTAAATTTAATAATTTCATCAATGACCTTTAAGTCCAAATCGACCACTGTTTTGCTAGATGCATCTTGAAAAACTTTTAACAGATTAATTAATCATAATTCCCCTTTTATAATTCATGTCATTCTGTTGAAAAACACAAAAGCTGCAGGTGCTTGAATCTTGAGCATTTAAAGAATTGCTAGAGAAACTCAGCATCCATGGTCAATCAATGTTTTGCATCTGATCCCTTTATTCTTTGAACCCTGTTACCATTTTCTAAGTGTTGTGTGTTAAAATAGATTCTAACACTTTCTCTTCTAATGTCAGACCCCCAGATTAGAGGTTGTTCTTCTCCTTTAGGGGATTATTTTTAGCTACCTTCCAATCTGAGGGAACCATTGTAAAGTTTTAGTGAGCTTGCAGTGTGTCATCTTTGTATCTCCAGAGCTGTATCTTCCAAATCTTAAGAATGACCATCAAGATTGATTTTTGTCATAATTTCTCAATTTTATTTTGTTAGTTGTAATTTCCATTTCTTGTAAAGTAAATTTTTGCACCCCATTTTTATCTACCTGTCCGGATTGAGGCTGCCTGCAAATTGGAGGAACAACACCTCGAATTCAGTCTGTGCATCCTCCGGGCGGATGGCATCAGCTTCTCCAATTTCTGTTAGTTTCCCCCCCCCCTCCCATATCTGTTCCTATTTCTCCTTTTCTGTAGCTGTGTATTTCTCTCTCTCTTCTGTCTCCTTTCCTCCAGCTCTGCATTCACAGAACCACCTCCTCCCTTGTCATTTCTCACCTCTCCTGTCCTAACCATGACCAATTATCATCTTTTGTCTCTTGGTCTGCCTATGGACCTGGAACTCCAACTAACAAGTATTCACATTTTGAGTCTTACATGCCCTGTATCTATGTTATTTGTCAAATACAACATAACTGTCATAAATTTTATATATTTTCTTTTATATTAAAAATAATTTGGCCATATATGCAGGTGGATGTAAGTTGAGTAGGTCATAAGTTGGGGAATACCTGCACATTTGTTTTATTTTCCATTCCTATTTATTTTCTACTAAAGAAAACATTATTTTTCTAATCCTTTTAACCTTCAGTTTCAATGAAGAAATAATGATGCCTGTCATAGCAATGAATTTTCCCAATTAATAATTTTTGAAACTTCCATGAATTTTAGCCTTTCCATCAAATTGTCAGTTTTAACAACTTGTCTCTTTTGTTTTGAAGAATGGCTTTGGCATAATAGTTTGTTGGATTAACTATTGTTGCTGTAAGAGAAAACAAATGGTCAATGGGAATTTGCAACTGGAAGATTGTACTCCATGATGTATCATAGAATTGGGTGCAACCTGTTTGTCATTTTATTTTGTTCTATGTTATTATCCATTTGAACTCAGTCAGAGCTATGATTTTGAAGTTTGCTGACAATATCAAAATTGACAATGTGGTTGATACTGAGGAAGAAAGTTCTGGGCTGTATGAAGATGTCAGCGGATTGGTTGGATGGGTGCAAAAGTAACTTGTTACAGGAAATGTGATGTAATGCCTGCGAGTAGGGCGAACAAGATGATTGAATAATTAAATAGCAAGCCACTAAGAATTATGGAGGAACAGAAGGATTCACTGATCTATAAACATCACAAGGCAGGTAGATTGTAGTTAAGAAGACTTTCTGACATTTGTCTTCATCAACCAAGGCATCTAATTTAAGAGTATTTCAGAAATCTGTTGAGCGCAATTGAGCTACAGCAGGAGTCCTCCATACAGTTCTTGTACCGTAGTACAAGAAGGATGTGGTTGCACTTGAGAGGGTACAGAGGAGGTTTACGAGGATGTGGCTAGGGTTGAGAGGATGGCTGGGCAAGGTTGTTTTTTTGCAACCAATGAAATTGAATGGAGACCGAAGTGGGGTGCACAAAATTGAGATGCTGAATGTAAATAGGAAAAACTTGCTCACCAGGCAAAGAAATGGATGACTCTGGAATGCAGATTTTAAATTGGTAGAAAGAATTGAGGTAAAATATTTGAACCTAAAGAATAATGGAAAATGGATCACTGTATTTAAAGGTAAGTTAGTGAGCAGAATATCACATTTTAAAAGATACCTCATTGCACAATTAAAGAGGGTCCTAGGCCGTGAGGTGAGTGGAAATTGGTGCAAACTAAAAAATTCAATTTTACTTTCCTGGCATGGGCAGGCAAGCCAAATTACTGCCTTCTGAGATATCCTTTTTTTTTGTTCTGTTTAGACAGTGAAGTATTTTAAAATTGTTTAGTATTCTATCTCAGCAACTGATGGTTCCTGGAAATCTTCCAACGGCAATAATGAAGCCAGTTAATGTTACAGTTACAGCAAATTGCATTGTTCTATATTCTAATCATCCAGGGAAGAGAAAAAATGAATTTTTTGTGAAGCATTTTTGGAATGCTGCTCATTGGAAGGTTTCCTTGAAATACTAAACAGGAAATATCCCTGACACATCAATACGGAACAAGGATGTTCACCTTGGTGTCCTCAGGAGTATTTATCCCTCCCTCAGTATCTCAAAGACAGGTAATCTTGTAATTGTCATTTTTTTCATGCCTGCTCTTCAGCTCCTGTGTGGTCATGACTTGTGTATCTTCGTCACCAGAGTTTCTGCTTATTTTAGAACTTTTTTGCCATGACAAGTTAGGTCATTGGCTCTTTTGTCAAGTAGAACTCTTGTCCCTAATAGATATAAACTGATGCTGTGTCATGTAATTTTTTTTAAAGAGCACTGTAGGTTTTTCTTTTTACAGTTCTCTTCTTTGGCTTGGCTTCGCAGTCGAAGATTTATGGAGGGGTATGTCCACGTCTACTGCAGGCTCATTGGTGACTGACAAGTCCGATGCGGGACAGGCAGGCTTGGTTGCAAGGGAAAATTGGTTGGTTGGGGTTGGGTGTTGGGTTTTTCCTCCTCTGTCTTTTGTCAGTGAGGTGGGCTCTGCGGTCTTCTTCAAAGGAGGTTGCTGCCCGCCGAACTGTGAGGCGTCAAGATGCACGGTTGGAGGCGATATCAGCCCACTGGCGGTGGTCAATGTGGCAGGCACCAAGAGATTTCTTTAAGCAGTCCTTGTACCTCTTCTTTGGTGCACCTCTGTCTTGGTGGCCAGTGGAGAGCTCGCCATATAACATGATTTTGGGAAGGTGATGGTCCTCCATTGGAGACGTGACCCACCCAGTGCAGTTGGGTCTTCAGCAGCGTCGATTCGATGCTGTCGGCCTCTGCCATCTCGAGTACTTCGATGTTGGTGATGAAGTCGCTCCAATGAATGTTGAGGATGGAGCGGAGACAACGCTGATGGAAGCGTTCTAGGAGCCGTAGGTGATGCCGGTAGAGGACCCATGATTCGGAGCCGAACAGGAGCGTGGGTATGACAACGGCTCTACACGCTGATCTTTGTGTGTTTCTTCAGGTGGCTGTTTTTCCAGACTCTTGTGTAGTCTTCCAAAGGCGCTATTTGCCTTGGCGAGTCTGTTGTCTATCTCGTTGTCGATCCTTGCATCAGATGAAATGGTGCAGCCAAAACTCCACTCCATAACTGTGGACAGCGGTCGTAGATCTCCAGATATGGTTTAACCTAAAAGGGGAGGCAGGCCTCTTCAGCCCGGTTAAGCAACCTGCATAGGAGAAGGACACTCCGATATAAAACCTTTTACAGTTAACCTACACTAAATCACCCCTCCCCTGGAGGCTACAGCACATTTAAAGAGGGGCCACGGACTAATATAAAATATTTTTCCTTTTCATATGATTGGTTATGGAAGAAACCCACTAAACCTGACTGCTTCACAGGCAAGGGGGCCCATAAACCTTTGAGCAGAATCATGAAGTGACCATAGGCAAAAAAAGGTTGAAAGCAGCTTTCAAGCTATCACTGTTGCAGCCCTTTTCGTCTTGCACCTTGTGATTGAAGTGTGGCTGATTTTTGTAGCTAATTTGCATGTTTCTTCCATAGAACACTACAGCCCATCCAGCCTGTGCTCAACTATTATTCTGTGTAGAATCATTGACCTGCTTCTTGATCATAGCCTTCCATACCCCTCCCATCCATGTATTTATCCACATTTTAAAAAATGTCAAAATTGATCCTGCATTCAGCACTTTAGCTGGCAGATCCTTTCATACCTCGCCCCTCTCTGAAGAAGTTTCCCCTAATGTACTCTCTTGTGTTTAAATGTTTTGAACCTGTAGTCCAGCTGAAAGTTTCTTGGGCAGGGTGATTTCTGGCAGACATCTGATGCCAGTCATTTTTGTTCTGCACAAGCTCCCAAATTCAGCCTGGTCTGGCATAACTGGTGGAAATTGCATACAGCTGCTCTTTATTTGGGCAGTTTTTTTTTTGCATCACAACACACTCAGACTGGAGTAAATTTTACAACAGAATGGACCAGAGACAAATGTGTTGTTACTCCTTGCAGGTGTATAATACAGACTGGAGTTGAACATAATGAACTTGCCAGAGTTTTAATAACATAGACTGCTCTCACCTCTCCTCCTCTCCCCTCCTTCTCCTATAATTTTCCTCTCCAATGCACTCAAACTGGATAAAATTTTAGCCTCCAGGTTTGAGGATATTATTAGGAATAAATAGCTGTGGAAGAGGGATAGATGTGATAATCTTTACTATGAAATCAAAGGAATTTTTTTTAGTCATAACTTCTTTATGAACGTTTGGTTGTTCATCAGCTGAGTTAATTTTCCAGTTTATTCATATGGTTTTTTGTGGTTTGTTATCTTTAACAGTTTTCTGAAGGAAAATGAGAGAACTCAGGACCTCATTGATTTTTTTTGCACAATTGCCAATTATTTTCAATTGACTTGTGAAAATGTTTGCATATTCATTATTTTGTATTAAATTTAACCTTGTTATGTGTTATATAGGCATTCAAGAATTGTAAAGCATTTTGATGTGAATGATACATACTAAATTAAATAACGTTTGTTCATGTGCAGCACAGTATAATAAATTATCAAGTTGTGCTGATAGATGACTAAATTTATTATGATAACATTTTACAGATAATTTTTACTTTGAGATATAGGTTTGATTGCAATTTATGCATTTGGTTTATTTTTCAATTTGCTATTTTCAATTTTGCTGTTTGACAGGTGAAGCCAAGAACCTACCTCCATGCCATGGACCAAACAAGATGCGAGATTGTTTTTGTACCATAAAACTGGACCAAGAAGAGGTTTATCGGACAAAAGTGGTTGAAAAATCTTTAAGGTAATTTTTGTAGCCAGTTCCATATATGATGTGCTTTGAACATCTGTCATTCTTTGAAACCTGTATCCAACAAAGATGGTTGAAAAAGATGGTTATCTATACTGGGACTAACCAGTGGAAATCCATTAATTCTGAAGAATTTCCTAAATTAAGCCCAAATTCTCAACTTATTTCTCATTAAAGGATTATGTGTTAATTTGGAAAAGGAAAATGGTAAAAAAAAAATCCTAAAATTGCCAACATAGATGTTTTTGTTGAGAACTGCAATTCCATTTCGGCCTAAGAGGGGAAATTCACTGACTTGTCCAAATGTGATAATAAAAGAAAATTGCGTATATTAATGGTCTATTAATGCAATCTAAAATCTGTAAGGGTTAATCCTCCATTTAATGTGGTCTTTTGAAGATGGGCTTTACTTGTATTTTTTTTCACCTGCCATATAAAAATAGAAATAGCCGAATTCAGCGAGCTGCAAAAGGATTTAGGAATGAAAAATGGTAACACTTGAAAAAGATACAAAAATTTAGATAAAATATTGATTTTTAAAAATCCCATCATTATAATAGATAAAGGTGACCAACCCAACCAAATGCATAAAAAAAACCAAAAGAAATTCTCTTTCACTAAGTTTTTATAACTTTTTGCAATTGTAATTCCTAAATATTGGAAGTTTTTTTTCACTTTTAAATGGAAAATTTGAATAACCTTTTGAGGGTACAAGTTCACTCTTATGTAAATTTGATTTGTAACCTGAGAACTGACTGAATATATCAAATAAAATTAATATGTTCGGTATAGAAATTTCAGGATTTCAAATTTAAAAAAACCAGTAAATCATCCACATAAAATATGTTCAATTTCTGCTCTAATTAATTATTCCATTAAATTCTCTACACTCTTGGAGAACAACAGCTAATGGTTCCAAATCTATATCAAAAAGCAAGAGAGTTGTTGGGCAACCCTGCTGTGTTCTCCTATTAAGATTAAACATATTTGATTGCTGTAAATTAGAGTGAACCAATGCCTTGGGGCATGAATACAATAATTTAATAAAATCTGGACCAAAATTAAATT
Source organism: Narcine bancroftii (assembly GCF_036971445.1). Lineage (NCBI taxonomy): Eukaryota > Metazoa > Chordata > Chondrichthyes > Torpediniformes > Narcinidae > Narcine > Narcine bancroftii. The sequence goes on along the minus strand of NC_091477.1, from coordinate 111,307,421 downwards.
TACCTAGTGCAGCAAATAGATACTTCCATTCCATCCAATCAAAAGCTTTTTTAGCTTCTAATAAAAACACATTTAATCGATGGAGTGGAAGGTAGATGTAGAATGTTCAGTAATTGATTTATGTTAAGCTAGTTTGGTCTGAGTATAATAATCTATGTGCTAAAACCTTTGATAGAATCTTTATATCAATGTTAAGTCCTGATATAGGTCTATAAGAAGTACATTCTGTTGGCTCTGTACATTCCCTTTTTTTTTAATAAGAATAAGAGAGATATAGGCCTCTTTATTAAATGAGTCTCTTTACTAAATCAGTCAACCAATATTAAATGGGGTACAAGCTGTTTGGAGAAGGAGTTGTAAAATTCTGCAGGAAATCCATCTGGACCTGGAGATGTACCTGACTGTAATGAGGAAATATATTTTTCTAAACTTGCACATTTTTCTTGAGAAAGTACCTGTAAATTAAACTAATCCAGAAATTCCAACATATACGTCTGAATTTAAGAATGATTAAAGGTTAGAGTAAAATTTTCTGAAGGTCTTGTTTATTTTGAAATAGTCTTATGTCATATTACCATCACTCATGCGAATCATATTTGTTTTTTTTAGCAGAAATTCTTTTTAATTGTCCAGCTAGTAACCTAGTAGATTTTTCCCCATGGCTATAAATAAAAGACTTCTACTTCTTAACAATTGCTGTTTAATTGAATAAGTAGAAACATGATCAAGTTTTGTTTTAAATTCTACTCTTATATACTTGTAATTCAGTTTTTTTAATCTGATGAATTAAATCTAGCCTTTCCTTATTAGTCTTTATTATATTGGCCTTGTACAAAATAATTTGCACTCTTAAATATGTTTTCAATGTATCCCAAACAATCAAGTTGGACATCATTGGGGAAGAATTAGTAGCAAAAAAGAACTTAATTTGTTGCTCCATAAAATCTGAAAATTCTGTCAGCAAACCAGTATTAAATCTCCATATTTTTCATAAGGGAATTAATCTACAAATTCAAAGACAAAATGACTGGAGCATGATCAGAAATTACTATTCCTTGATACTCACATTTTGTCAGGGAGATTAATTGATTATCAATTAAAAAGTAATCCTTGTATAAGAATGATAGACATTAGATTAAAAGGAATATTTTCTACAGGTAGGTTTTGAAAATGGCAAACATTTGTAATACCAAATTTGGATAAAAGGGAATCTATAATACCAGTAGTTTTTGAAAGGGACACAATTTTAGAAGAGGAACTGTCTAAAGTCGTGTCCTAAAATCAATGATTATCAATTTAAATCTGGGAAAAAAAAATCTTGATCATCTATATTTTGGACATAGACATTAGCCAGAACTGCTAGTTTGTTAAACAATTTGCCTGTTAAAATAATAAAACATTTTTGTTTATCTAAAATGCTGTTATGAAGAACAAATGAGATGTTTTGATTAATATTAAAATTTTGGCCTCAGAACATGAATGAAAATATAGTCCTTTCCATCTAAACCTTATCTGTTCTTGTCAGAATTCCTTACGAGTTTCTTGGAAAAAAAATCTGCTTTTAACCGTCTAAGATATGCCATAACTCTGTGCCTCTTAATTGGCCTGTTCAAACTTTTAAAATTCCACGAGACTATATTAATCGGAGCCATCATCTGATTAATAAGAGCACCTATCTCGGCCGATTCCCTCCAGCATTGTGGGCCATCACTTCGGATCCACACTATAAAAGAGAACCAAGAATGCTTGAAATAAAGGTAATCGTGTCAAATTAAATAACTTCCTATTAAACCCTTCCAGTCCTCCCAAATCTGACGATTGCCAACCGTAGTTGGGATCTGCTCAAAAAGAAAATATTTCAGTTGATGATCTTAAAGCTCCTTGAGTCAACTACTGAAAGGAAAAAAAAGAATAAATGTCCCATTCGTAGGTCAGATCAGCAGATGTGGCAGCACACTGGTCTGTATATAAAAAAATATAGGAGGTGAGAATAGCCCTAGGGATACTGAGCATGTACTTCATGCCGCATGAAATCTAATAGCATTGGGTAATACATAGACAATGAAACGTCTTCCTAATTTCTATCTCAGAAAATGAATCGATGCCTCTCCATGTAAACAGGCTGTGCTGCTAGCAATAAATCTATTTTCTTCAGTCTGTGATAGCATCTATAATTAGAAGAACAAGAGGGAATCTTCTAGAAGTGAATAAAATTATGAAATTCTAAAATCGTTGCAGGAGGTGAGTCCCCTAGTTCTGGTAGATGATGCCAGAATTAAGGAACATGGCATCAAGATTTGGGGCAGAGGTGATGAGGAATGCTTTTCCCAAATAGTGGTGAATCTGTAGAATTCTCAGCCTGAGAAATTGGTAGTATCACTAAACTGATTTGAGATCTAGTTCGATTTTTGAAGAAAGGGGGATTGAGGATTGTGCAAAAAAAGCAGGGAGGTGAAAATGATCCATTGTCAGCTGAGCCAATGGCAGAGTGACCTCGATAGGCTAGTTGGCATGTTAAATGGGATAATACCAAACCTGACCTGGCAGTTCAAAACTGAGCAACCATGAAGTTCCACAGAGCAGCATGAGAAGAAATGAACTTTACTATATCTATAACCTCATGGCTAAGGATATTTGTTACTCTACCATGACTACCTATTGAGGAGATGAGGTGTGGTTCAAAGTGAAGAAAGGCATATCTGGAGCATACCCAAAAATGATTTGTCAGTTGAATTAAGCTGCAAAATAGGGCTGCTTAACAGAAACAGCATGTGACAGATGGCTAAGCAATCCCGTTGATCAAATCCGACCAAAGCTCTGCAGTACTATCACGTCTACTTGTGAATGGTGGGGTTCAACTAAACAACCAATAGGGCATGGAAGTTCTATCCTTGTAGGAATGTTTTACAAAATAGTGAAAGAATTTTCAATCATTATAAGGCTGAAGTGGTGAATTGTGGCCTGGTTCTGAGTTGCCTCCACTGCGCTTTCCAGCTGTAGTACTGAAGATATGCTCTTCAGATCCATTTGTGCCTCTATCCAGATTGTTCCAATACATTTGGATCATAGAACTCTACCTGACAATTTGAAAAATTTCCCAAATATTCATTCACAAAAAGCCCAATTCAGCTAATTACTGACTAATCGATCTAGAAGACACTTTTGACATTGCCTGTTTTGAGTTTCTCCATGATTATCTTGGCATAAGTCCTTATCACAGTCTTGGTACAAACATGGTACAATGAGTTGAATTTCCAAAGATGACAGATATAAAGACAGCATTTTATTGTGTGACATCAAGCTACCTCAGGAAAATTGAGGTCAAGGAAAAAAAATCTTGCAGCTGGAATCCTACCTCGCATAAAGGAAGTTGGTAATGGATAGTGATCTTCCAAGTGCTGCAATGAATGACATCCTCAGAGTTACATACTAAGTCCAGCAATCTTGAGCTCTTTCATTAGGCACCTTTGTTTCATTATAAGGTGGGTGATGGGAAGGGTGGGTGGCAATTTACAGACTGCAAATGGATTTGAATGTTGCACAACTTCTCAGCAAAAGAAGTTGCCTGTGCTTCCATGGTAAGACCCAGATATTGCGCCATGGGCTGATAAATTGCATATAACATTTGTACCATGAAAATGCTAGGCGATGACCATCTGCAACAAGAGCACATCTAACCACCTACCCTGACCTTTATTCAGTATCATTACCATCACTGGGCTACCGTTGACCAGAAATTCAACTGGACAAACTACATAAATACCATCTTTTTAAAAAAAAGAGGGTGGATATCCTACAGCAGGTAGGATGATGACACCTCAAAGCCTTTCCACTACAGGTATTTATAAATTGCAATGCTTGAACAACTGCAGCACTGATAACTCTCAAGAAGCTTATCATTATTCTGGGCAAAGCAACTTGCTTGATTAGTACCTCATCAACCACACTAAATGTACATTGCCTCCAGCGCTTAGCATATAGGGAAATTAGTGTGCACCCTAAACTAAATGCATGTCAACAGGCTTTTCGACAGTACTTCCTGAGCCAAGAAAGGCAAAGGCCAAGGGTGTATCGGGTCACCATTTCCTCAGGTGTTCCTGAGTTTGCACCATCTAACTTGAAAACATTATTGGTCCCTCAGTGAGTGTTCCTGGTCGAACTTCAAATTCCAACAGCACTGTAAAAATATCTTCGCTAGCAGGACTGCTGTTGTCCAATTAGTAATGGATGATTGATAAACAGATTTTGAAAATGAATAATAGAAAAAAAAATCACCGACATTCAATCTACCTGGCTTCAAACCACACAGTTTGAGAATGCTTCTGCATAGCTCGAATTTGGAAAACTATGAGCGTGTGAAATTGAAGCTGAGATTATTCTACATGTAATAAACTGTTATGGCTTTACACTCTTGAGTTATAAGCAACAAATGTATTAGGGTGACGGCAGGACACTTGTGGGCCAGACATAAGGTAGACTGATAACAAAAGAAAACTGGCTGAACTAATTGCTTATTTTGAGATTTTTTTGTATCACTATATAATGGAATTAACTGCTTAAACAAAGTTTAATGCATTTTTTAAAAAAAACTACAAAATGTTAAATTCCCTGAATTAGTGAACTTCACAGTACAAATTTTATTTTGTTTGTATTTGCCACTGAAGATATGTTACATATTAAGATACAATCATGACTGGTGCATTTCTGATAAAACATTTTCCAATTGTGGTCACTTGTTGCTTTGGAGGTTTTATTTGATCATTACAGGTATTAACTGATTTATTAACTTAATGCAGTTTTGGACTCTTGATCTGGAAAATGAAGATTCAGTTGTCACATTTTGGCTTTTATTTGTTGGGTAATCATTTGAGGAGAGGTCGAAAGCTAGCCAGAATATTGTAATTTCATGATCTCTACACCTCTTTAAAGCATTTGAGTAGAAATTGTTTTCCCCATTTATTCACAGGATGTGGGCATTACTGGCAATGCAGATATTGTTTTTCTCCAGATGCCTTTGAATAAAGAAAGCCACTACTTTGGTGGGTCTAGAATCATACAAGGGCCATAACTGGGTAAAGTTAACAAATTTCCTTTCCCAATGGATTGTGCTGAATCTGACAGCTTTTTAGGATATGATGATGTTTCTATTTTTAAAAAAATCATAATTACTTGCATTTAAATTCCCCAACTTTCAGGATTAGATTCAAACTAATATTTCAGGGGCTATCCAGCAACTTAATTGTAATTCTTCTGTGTCCCATGTGAACATCATAACTTTCCATCTGAAGTTCCACATTTATCCTTGCCCACCTTGTACTTTTTAAAAAAATCTCGCTTCTCCAATTCCAAATGGATGCTCGAGGTATTGGCTCTACTGTGTCACTGTCCTATTGAAACTGATTTGTGATGCTGCTGGTTATCCATATAGAATGGAGCATAAAGGAGTCTCAAACAGTTAAAGTGATAAACAAAACCACCATCTTTAACTTCCTTTTTCAAATTTTTATTAACATTTCATAATATACACAGCATAAGAATAGAACTAACACAATTAAAATGGTCTGACCAAGTCTACATAGTATAAGTATCATCAATTCCAAAGAGTTAAAATGTGGCGTTTTAGAAATAATTCTCCTAACAAAGAAAACAGAGATAAAGAAATAATTATATACAAAAAAACTCATCTACCAAAAAAAAACAACAAAAAAATACAACTGAGCGGCCTATCCTGAGGATCTGTTGAATAGTTTAAAACATAGATCCAGTCCACACCTACAGATAACAAAAATGGCAAGTTATACTATGTCTGGAAAGGAAGAGTTAATTAATAGAATAATGCCAGTTATATCTGATGAAAGTGATCAATAAATGGTTTCCATGTTTATTGAAATTTAGTAGTTGTATCTCAAGTATGTCTTCTGATTTTTTTTTCTTCTAGATTTAAGAAAGACATAACATGACAAAGCCATTGAAACAATGTAGGAGAATCAGAGTCTTTTCATTTAAGTAAAATAGCTCTTCTAGCTAAGAGTGTAGAAAAAGCTATAACTTGATATGCAGAAGAAAGTAAACAACCTACAACTGTAATTCCAAAAAGAACAGTTAAGTGGTTAGATTGTAATTGAATAACTAGTATCATTGATAGTTTTAAAAATATATTTTGTAAATGTTTCTAACACAGGTCATGTCCAAAACTTACGAGTCAATGAAGCCACATCAGTATTCCATTTATCACAAGTGGAGCTCATATTAGGAAAGATGCGTGCTAGTTTATTTATGGACATATAAGCTCTACAAAGTATTTTAATCTGTATTAAAGAATGACGTGCACAAAGTGAAGAAGTATTAACTAGTCTAGTAATTCTTTCACCAATGTTTCAGGGGATAATGTTAGTTGAAGTTCAGATTCCTATATTTGTCGAATCTTATCCATGTGCACTGATCTCTAATATAAGAATATAAATAGTACTAATTAAACCCTTCTGAAAGGGATTTAACTAGAACAAAGTGTCAAGTAAATCTGGTTGTTCTAATGTTATATAATTATATATTACCATATTCAGGACATTTCTAATCAGTCGATATCTAAAAAAATGCATGTATGGTAAATTTGATAGAAAGTTGTTCAAAAGACATCAAACTACCATCAGCAAATAAATATACAAAAGAGAGAATTCCTTTAATCTTCCAAATAAGGAAAATTCAATCAAGAGTGGATGATGCTTTTAAAAAAAAAATAAAGATATATTGTAGCTGCACTAGGCACGCAATGAATGAAAGAACTACAGAGAGTTGAACCAACCAACTGATTTTACTGGAACTCCCAAGAGCTTATCAGCATTACCCCCATGATTCCCCCCCCCCTCCCCCCCAAACAGGACCATTATCAGCAAGTGCAAGCCTGCACCTCTGACCTAGTTTGCTTGTGGATCAGTGCAGCCATTTACATGACACCACCCCCCCCCACCCCAACCCAAAACTAGTGTTCAGAGGTGCTGAGTCCACACCTTAATATTAGCCAAGACCAAAAAAAATTAAAAAAAACTTTCAAAATTGAAACGAAATATGTAATGAATATTTCATAATTGGATTGGAAATATACTTATTGATCTTAGATAGTCTAACAGGTAACGCTGGTCCTAAAAAAGAAACTAAGGAATAATTCTGGATAGATTTAAACTCCAAATCTAATGAGACTGAATGATCAAATTAATAAATCCAAAAAAATAGTAGCAAATATTAACTGCCCAATAGTAAAATCTCCAATTTGGTAAGGCCATGCCACCTTTTTAGGTTTCTGTAAGTGAATCTTATTCAATCTGGATCTTTAACTCCATCGTACATTCAAATCACTTCCTGCTGGCCCCTTCCTGGCTTCTTGGCTAAGTTTGACATGTTTCTCATTTTGCCGCATCTCGGGAGCTAGACTGTTCACATAAATTCTGTCCTGGTTGATCCAAGGCTACATTTAAACTTCTTATTCTTCTCATTACCAGGATTCCACAAGTCTCTTTGAAACATTGACTGCTTCCGCCCTAACTGGCCCACTTTTTGTTATTGAACTGTTGTCTGTGATTTTGCACCAGACTCTGAATGTTTTAATGCTCTCTTCACTCAATGCCGCGTTGATCAAGGCTCCACTGCTCTTTCCTGCTTATCCCAAGCCTTATTTACCTTGTGTTCCAAGTGCCCACAGATCAGCTTTGCCTCTTTGTTCTTGTATTATCTCAAAAAAATTCTCATAATGCATGTTGAAATCCATTCACTTCTCTGTAACCTCTACATGGATACAGATCTGTACTAAACAGATTGGGCCTCTTGTATTGTTGCATCAGTTTGGCTCTTCCTTCTGCTGCAAAAGCCCTAAAGTTTATAAGCTTCATTTCTAAATCCCTCAATCCATCTCTATCACTTTTTTGCACAATCTAAAATCTGTCTCTGGCAGAACTTGGAGTCTCATTGTCAAATTGCTCAAGCTCCTGAGAAGTGCCTAATGAAGATTTACTGACGTAAAGATGCATTGAAATTCTTGTACTTTGCTCGACTGAGTCTTTATTGTCTTATTATTTCCTGTCCGCATATTACATCCTTCCCTTTCATATTAACCAGCTCATGGCATTAAAAGAAATAGTGGAACTTTAGATCAAGTGGGATTCTAGAAAGTGTTTTAAAAGATATATTTGGAAAAGTCTTGGGCCAACTTCACTGGGGGGGGAAAAAAATCCCACTACAGATTTCAGAATATAAGGAAGCCAGATGTAGTTTTTAAAAAAAAATTTTTCTAGAGGATTAAACCAGTTGGAGTTTGACTCCTTTAGTACTTTATTTACCTAATGTTTATTTGTATGAAAAGAGAAAGATGAGATAATGGGAAATTAGTCGATCAAAGACAAAAAGTGAAATTAAAATTATTTTAAAAACAGGATGACAAAAACAATTAACAGCATCAAGGTGTAAGGATGTTGTAGGCTTTTATTAGATTGGAAATGTGAAAACATTTCAGCTGCAATGACTGAAAACCACTGTAAATATTTGGGCATTGTAAATTTAGCTCTGCTAATTAGTGTAATGTCATTTGTGGATTGTGTGCTCCGTTCACTTGGAGGGATGTGGTTAGAATACTCATATCTGAGAAATAAATGAGCGATGTTGCATCAATTTGTATTCTAAATTTAAATTTAATTTTCCAATAGTTATAACTTTTCAGTCTCACGAAATATTTAAAAGTTAAGGGTAGTTTAAGAATCAGTGGTCTCCTTTATTATGATGAAAGTATTGAATTTTAACCTTTTGAGATGCATATTTTTATCTTCTCTAATGGAAAATCCCTTGTAATTTACAAAGATGAAAAAAAGTTGAGTATGGATGCTTTAGGCCCTTGTTCTTTCTTGTCTTGCCTATTCGTGTTTTTCCTTTTTATTTCCCGATTTTAAAAAAAATATTAATTTTTATTTATTTTTTGTTTTGGTTGCTACACCACTGCTGTAGGTGATAGAGCGCAAAGCTTTGCTTAAACCCAACACCTCTCTGTTCCTTCCCTTTTTAAACCAAAACATTTTTAGATTTAATTGGATTGGGAAAGATAACTCAATCTTCATATTTCCAATGAAAATTGGAATAAAATTCTGCGACTGGTAAACTCTTCTTCTCTATGTGCAAAACATTCACTAATACAGTATAAAGTTGTTCATAGAGCTCATATGTCTAAAGATAAACTCCATCGCTTTTATTCTCATATCGATCCTATATGTGATAAATGTCAATTGGAAATAGCTTCCCTTACACATATATTTTGGTCCTGTCCCTCTTTACAGAATTATTGGAAGGAAATTTTTTCCATTATATCTGCTGTTTTGAATATTGATTTACAACCACATCCCATTACTGCAATTTTTGGATTACCTATGATAGATTTGACTTATTTATCTCTTCCTGCGGATCGTATGATTGCTTTTCTTACACTAATGGCTAGAAGATCTATACTATTGAATTGGAAAGAGGTTAATCCTCCCACTATTTTCCAATGGTTTACCCAAACTATACTATATTTAAATTTAGAGAAAATTAGAAACTCTGTCTATGAATCCCCTTCTAAGTTTGAGTTAACCTGGCGACCATTTATTCAATATTTTCATTTGTGGTGAGTTGATCTGGCTCTGTTTTCTTTCTATGATTATGTATGATAATTGGGCTGTAAGATGAGATCGGAGTGATCGGCGTGGTTTAGCTATATCTGTAGGTTTTTTTTTAAAGTTTTTTTAATTCAGATTTTTTTTTTCTTTTTTGGGGTTTTTTTTTCTCTTTTTTCATATATTGTTATTAATTATATCTTTTTTTTTAGAGATAGTTCACACCCTAAACTGATCTAAAATTTTTTTTAATGATATATTTTTATTCTGTAATATTATTGTTTAATATCTCTGTATTAATTCATTACTTACTATGTATTTTTTATATCTCTTTGAACTGTATGTGTTTATAAATTAAATTATAATAATTATAATAATAATAAAAAGATTGAAAAAGAAAAGAAAGATTTAATTGAAAAAAAATTTATATTTTGATATCAGCATTGTAACAGGTCCTTCCGTCTTATGAGCCCCAAATACACCAATTTAACTTAGATAGGAAACCCATGCAGACAGGAGGACAGGAGGAATACATACAAACTCCTTACCTGAGTTGCTGGCACTAGCTGTGCTGCCTGTAAATATTTGCTAAACATTTTAGTTATCTGACCTGATATCCCTGTGTTCCTTGAGTGGATTGGTATACATCTAATTTGGTATCAGATTAACAAAAATTTGGAAGTCGGCAAAGGCGTGTAAGATTGCACTGTTTCTACTGATTGGTAAACTGACAACCATTGTGAAGAAGGAAAGAGTTGATTCTTTGTCCCTGCTCATCCCTTGCTCACACGTTTATGATAATTTGGAAATGGAATTGAAACATAGCATTGCATTTGAAAAATTCACTTTATTCAGCCTCACAGTAACAAAAACCTCTCCACGAGGAAGGCTTGGAACTCCTTAGCTTTCATCAAAAAATTCACTGTTTACGTTTCTGCCAGAAAATCAGTGCATTTCTGCAATGAGGGTTGCATTCTCCATATCCTCTCTTTTGATATGGATTAGGAAGGAATGGAAGAGACAGTTCTCAACTGATATACTCGAGATATTTACCAGTGAGTTGAGTATTTTGTTTATAGATAGGTGGGTTAAGTTTAGTCATTATTACTTCTACAGAAAGAACTTAATTTTCAGTTCTTGACTGAGATCTGCTCATGAGGCAAGTTCAGAGGTACAATTGCATGTCAGCAAGGGTAACGGCTCTTCTGATTGATATCTTCCTTTCTTTAGCAAAAACATATTGCTTTTACTTTCTATTAATGAACTGAGAAATTTAATGTTACTCTGCATTTCAAATTTAGGACTTCAGTCAAAGAATTATATGACAGTTGTTGGGGGTGGGCACAATGGCACAGCTATTAGAGCCACTGTTTCAGTGCCAAAGACACAGGTTTAATCCAGGCATCTTGAATAATGTAGCTGGGGATCATTTTGGAGATGGTGACCATACCTCTGAGCATTTTGTGGTTGTGGAAGAGGATTGGGATAGACCAGTTATAAAGGTGGTAAATTAGGAGAAGGCCAATTTTGTTAACGCGAGATAGGACTTGGCCCAGTTGGATTGGGAGTAAGCACTTGCAGGCAAATCTAAGTTTGCAGAGTGGGAAGCATTCAGCAGAAATAACAAGTTCAAGTTGCACATATTTCTGTCAGGCTTAAATGGGTCAATCTTAAGGCGTTAATGGCAAACAAATAACAAAAGGAAAAATTAGGAGTCATGTGCAACAATTATATGTGAAAAGCTCCTAATGAATATTGTGGTGTATAAGTCAATCCCTCACCCTTATTTTAAGGGTTTTACAGTATATCCAGCGTATGTCAACCCCCATTTTCTGACTTCCTGAGGTGCTCCGTTGACCGGTGTATAAGCCAACCCCCAAAGCTCACGATGCTTGAGATGGGCGATTGACCAGTGTACACATGGACCCCCATTGATCATGCAGATTTATCTGCTGGGCGTTGGCTGGAGGTGATTGCTATCATGGAGGGTCCATCAACACAATGCAGTACGTAACGAAAATATGAAGAGAACTTTAAGTTGAAAGTGATAGAAATGGTCAAGAAAATTTGATGTACATGAGAAGTTGGTAAGAGATTGGAAGAAGAAAGAAGAGACTAAGAAAAATATCAAAAAGGCAATATTCTTTGAGAAAAGGAATCACTTGCTGGCCAGAGTTAGAAAATCATGTTGCTGATTGGATTTGTGAACAGAGGCAAGATTGCTACATAGTCACCTGTACATTTGCACTGCAGTGGGCCAATTTGCACCCAGACCTTAGTGATGATTTTGAGGCTACAATAGGCTAGTGCAATCATTTCATGGACAGGAATAATCTGGTATTAGGCCAAAAAAAAAATTGCACAGAAACTACCAAAAGATCTTGATCATAAAGCTGCAAGTTTTCACCAGTTTATTATACAGAACAGGCAGAAACACCACTTTCAACATGATAGGTAGTAATAAAAAAGTGATAAAACTATGCAAACCAGAAGTACAGGCCATGAAAGGACCAGGTTTACTGTGGTGTTGTCATGCATGGCTGACGGGACAAAGTTAAGATCCATGGTAATCTTCAAACACAAAATTAAACAAAATTCCCTGCAGGTATTTTTGTACATTTTCATGAAAAAGGATAGATGGATGAAAATGGTGTGGAACAGATATGGATAGACAATGTGTGGAACAGGTGGCCAGGCGGTTTACGCAAAGAACAAAGTTTGCTGGTCTGGGTTATGTTTCATAGCCATTTAATTGAGAACACTGAAAGTAGATTAGCACTACATAATACTTGGTGGTTATCCCAGATGGTTTAATGTCTATATTAACACTTCAATGTCTGCTTGAACAAGCCATTCAAAGACCATGTGCGCAAGGAATGGAATACATGGATATTGAGTGCAGAAAAGTCATTTACAAAAGGTGGGGCAATGCTTGCTGTATCACTTGATATGCTGTGTAACTTTGTGTTCAAGGCATGGGATAAGATTAGAGAATGTGATAAAATCATTTAAAAAGAGCGGTATCTCTTGCGCAATTGATGGCACAGAAGATGATTTATTGTGGGACACTGATGGCGAAGCTGAAATTGCCTCAGACAGATACAGAGTATGGATGAGCTTGCTGCCATCGTTGCTTTGGACGATGATAACGAGTGATTTTGAAGGGTTCTAAATGTGTTGTTCAGACACTGATAGCGATGTTAAAGGGTGATAATTGTGTTTTTAATAAAAATCTAAAAAAAACAATATTTTTTTTTTGTTTTTCAATGGTCGACATATGCCTAATCAGTTTTTCAGGGTTCAAGTTCTTACACCAGGTCAGAGTGGATTGGATTTTGAGCTAAATTTAAGGACTCAAAAATATATCCGGTGTACAAGTTGAGTTTTTTTTGGGTTTCATGACTTGTACGCCAAAATTACAGTACTTCTCATCAGCATTCACAAAGGAAACAGATTTTTTTTGTTTAGAATTCAGTGACTGGATATGTCTAGTCCAGGTCTCCGTAAATAAAGACTAATTTCTCCAACAATATACAAAGAACATGCAGAAGGAGCTCAGCAGGTCAAGCAGCATCCATGTAAAGGAATAGACAGTTGACATTTTGGCTGAAAATAGTTCATCAGTATTTCCTGATAAAGAATTTTTGGGCCAAACCGTTGACTGTTTCCTTCTATGGTTGTTGCCAACCTGCTGAGTTTCTCCAGCACTTTGGGCATTGTTTGAGTTTTCTAGCATCTGCAGACTTCTGTTTGCCCATGAGGTTCTCCAAACCTTATTTCCAGGATCAGATGGAATTTATCCCCGACTGCAATGAAGTGAATACTGAAGCTTTGGATGAGAATTTTAAATCTCACTGGAGGACAGCAAACATTGTACTCTTTTGTAGTCATCATGAAAGATCCTGGTAGGAAAAGACCTGTGAGTCTAACATTAGTGGGAGGGTGAGGATTAATAATTTGAGAAATTGGAAACTGCTAAAATGACTTTGAAAAGGTAACGAAGTGCATTGATGAAGGCAGAGAAATAGATGTGATTCACATAAACTTTATTGAAGTCTTTGACAAAATCCTACTTGGGATACTGGTTGAAAAGGTTGGGGCCCCCTGGATCCAGGACAAGTCGGCACACTGGATTCAAAATTGGCTTGGCAACAGAATACAGAGAGTGATAATAGAGGGTTGTTTTTGTCATCTGTTTTGCTTTTTTCTTGCAAGGATTGGTGGTGGGCTCTTTGCTGATTGTAATGAAGATGAATAACTTGGATGTTGGTATGCAGGGAAGATCAGTAAATTCATGGATGATATGAAAATTGTTGATGGCATGAAAGGTGGTCTTAGGCTGTGGGAAGATGGGCTGAGAAATGGCAGATTTTAATACAGATGTACAGTACTGCATTTTGGAAGGACTAATGAGTTGAAGATGTATACAATGAATGTTAGCCATGGAGTAGTGAGGAACAGAGTTGGAGTACAAGTTCATAGATCCTTGAAGGTGGCAATATAGGTAGATAAATTGATGAGGAAGGCCTTGATTGGTTAAGATAATGAATATGGAAGTAAGTAGGCTATACCTCAACTTTGTAATGTGTTGCTCAAATCTCAACTAGAGTTCTGCATGCAGTTCTGAGCACCAAACTATTTGAAAGATGTGCAATCACACGAATCTATGAGGGTATGGATAGAGTTGACTGAAGGATACTTTTCCTCATATCAGAGTTAGACATAACTAATTCCATAAATTTTCTGCAAGGAAGAAGAGATTTACAAGGCGTAGAGTACCTGGAATGCACTGCCTGAGAGAGTGGGTTACTGAAAGCGTTTAAGAAATGTCTATATGAGCACTTTTCTAGAAATAGAAGACTGTATACCAAGTGCTGGGTGATGGGATTAATACAAAAGTGTTTGGTGTTGACGAGTTGAGTGAAATGGTCTGTTTCCATGTTGTATGATTCTATCATTCACCTTTATTGCATTGAGTTTACACATTGTCTTTGTGACCGTGTGGTTTTCTTCTATGTTCTATGTAGTTTGATGATTTGGTGGGCCTACAGGTCATTTTCCATGTTGTGTCTGACTGACTTTAAAAGATGATTGTAGTATTTAGTAGATATCATGCATAACTGAATGGGTGAGATCAAGAAATTTTCATATTTGGTAGCATGCAGAAATAGTAAGATGTTTGAGGGAGAGCATAACCACGACCTCCTGGTTGTGAGCTATATTTTTATTTTAGACATTCAGCCCACAAGCCTGTACCACCCAATTTAAACCCAATTAACCTACAGCCCCTGGTACGTTTTGAATGGAGGGAGGGGACCAGAGTCCCCAGGTAAAACCTATGCAGACACGGGGAGAATGTACAAGCTCCTTTTCGACAGTGTGGGATTCAAGCATCAGTCCTGATCACTGGTGTTCTAAAGGTGTGCTAATTGCTTTGCCATCTGTGCTGCCCCCTTTCAACTATTCCTTCATGAAGAGTAAGTTTATTTTCCTCTTCTATTCTCTTTATAGGAAATAAATATACCTTGCAGCATAACCAGGAGAAAGAAATAAAGTCAGATTTTAGTTAAATGTTGAAAAGGTACTTCAGAGGAGTATAATCATGAAATTTGAATCTAGTCATACAAGGAGATATTTGGGATTGTTAAAAGCTTGGGAAAAGAAATGTGCTTAACAACTTTTTAATAAGAAGGTAGAATCTCTGAATAAACTGGGTAGTTTGGGGATAGAATTTTAAAGCGAGATCCAGACTGCTGAAGCCTTGGGTGACAGTGATACAATGTGAGGCCTAGAGTGACGAAGGCAAGATGAGAGAGGTAAGGTGATGAAGGGTTTGAAAACCAGGTTGAGAACTAAAGCTCATTATTGGATCAAACTGGGTGATGTGTGACTAAAAGGTGGTGCAAAGGTTTAGGAGTACAAGATTTTGGGCTGGATGGAAGGCTGTCCAAATTAAATTATTAATAATGAAAGTAACAAAAGGCAAACATGATTGAAAACTTGAGTGATTTTTAAAAAAGTGGATGATCTTGGTGAGAGACAGATTTTTGTTTGCAAATTCATCAAATGTCCTCAGTGGATTTTCTGTGCATTTCACCCTGTGATTATCTTTTATTGATGTGACTCATTTTAATATGTGGAATCCATTACTGGACTTGAACTGTGTCATCGACCTTGTGCAGCTTTAAATAAAATATTCTTTGCATTGCTCATATTAACATTCTATTCCCATGTACAGACTAAGTTCTCCAACTGTTGAGTCAGCAATGTTAAACTCGAATGTGGTTATTGTTCGCAGAAATGGCAATGATTTTTATTTTGAAGTTTTTGGCACTTGAATGTTATGTTCCACTTGATTTCTTTATCCCAGTTGTGCTGCTGGGCATATTTATTTCCTATAAAGAGGGTAGAAAATAAAGCAATAGAGGGTGTGCCTGATCAGACATTTCCCTGCTAATCTTCTTTCATGCATTAAAAAAACCTGCTGGAGAAAGTCAGCCTCTGTGGAGGGAATGATGTTTTGGTTTAAGATCCTTCATCTGGACTGAAAGAATCAAGCTGGCTCTTCCCTTAATACTGGCTATCTCCCTTCTATTGAAGGATTCAGACCCAAAATATCAACTTCACTCTACAGATACTGCCTGATCCTCAGAGTTTGTATTTTGATCCAGATCCCAGCATCTCCAGACTCTTGGGTAACACCTTTCATGCTTCTACTTGTATTTGGTAAATGTGCAACCTTTCCTGTTGAATATTGTGTGAAGAGTTTGAGGCAGAGATGAAACCAAATACGCAACTGGATCAACATTCATCTGTTTTGTTTTGTTTTTAAAAAAAGTGGGAATAAAAATAGATATAAATGTTAAACTCATCTTTTGGTGTTATCAAAAAATTGGTTGCACAGAATTTCGAAGCTTTCGTAAGGTTAAAAAATCCTGAATCTTGGAGGGTGGATTATGTTAAGTAAATGCATGAGAGAAGAGGCAGGCTTTCATTCCTAACCAAAGCAACAGATGTGGAGAAGCAGGTGGTACATTTAGCTTCTGCTTTTTCCCTTTCAGTTCCTCCAATTATATTTTCCAGTGTAAAGTTGCCAAAGCCTTGTCCATTTACTGCCCAGTTGAATGATTAATGATGAAAATCATTTAGGGGACTGAAAGAGGAAAAAATGTCCAATTTAAAATCTGAGTGTGTATTGCATTATATCTATTCCATTAAATATAGTTTTTGTTTTTCAGTCTTCAATTTTTAAAACTAAAACTTTTATTGCATCAATTCTGTTTTTGTTTTGGAAAAGACTTGTTTATGCAAGTTCCTTCTAATTACATGCTCAAGCTAGAGACAGGAAAGGCAGTTTTATTAAAAAGTCTGTATGTTGCTGACAATGCAAAAGGGCCTGAAAGAATTTCTGCAGGAATGATGAGAAACTTGCCCAGATCCTTACTGTGACAAAGTACAGTTCAGGTTCAGCTTGCTTGCTGTGTTTGTGCATTTAACAGCTAACTTCAAAACATGAAGCCAGAAATATTTTCTTTTTGTTTGGAATTTGAATATTAGGAGGATGAGATAAAAATACAAAAATGTCAGCCTTTCCTGAATTAAGCAACAAAATTGTTACTTTTTGTGTTTTCTCTCATGGCTCAATTTATATTAAATGTTTTGATTTAATTTATTTGCCTTCTTCAGACTGTGTGGTTCAGTTGTAAAAACTAATTTCCTGTCATTTGTAAATTTGCAGGCTAATGGTACTGCTTGGATCAGTAATTATTACATTATAGTAGTGAAAGAAGTTGCCTGACAGGATTAAAAAAATTTTTTTTTAAAGGGGCAGTCAAATTCATCCATTAACACTTTGCAAATGCAATTGAGTTTGTGCATTGGAGGTTAAGTGTAAAAAGCACCCAGCTGGGAAATCAATCATCCTTTTGACTTCTGGTCAATGCTCCAATTTGTGGTTCTTTATTAATCCCTCATTTCAAGGGCAGAGTTCAATCATATGAGTGTAATACAATCACTTAAAAGGAGGGACTGGTGTGGATCCCAAGTGTTCCTTTTTGTTCTTTAAATTTTTCTGGCAAAATGTATATTTCTTGTGGGACCATTGACTGCATTTTGTGTTGTTTTAAGTTGCTTTGGGCAAGCATCATTCTAAGCGTTTTTCAAAACATTTGTTGACGTTTTAATGTGAAAATGGAATCCTGTGCTTTGATTATAAAGGCAAAGGAGGAAAAACCCAACACCCAACCCCAACCCACCAATTTTCCCCTGCAGCCGCTGCAACCGTGTCTGCCTGTCCCGCATCGGACCTGTCAGCCACAAACGAGCCTGCAGCTGACGTGGACTTTTACCCCCTCCATAAATCTTCGTCCGCGAAGCCAAACCAAAGAAAGAGAATGTTTAAAAATATTTCATTCAAATGTTATGGATACCTTTATTTATGGAAGGAGAAGGGATGAAATATTCAGTATTATTGATAACATAATTACAACTTTATGTTTTATTTGGCCAGGATTTATTAAACTTGTATTGCAACTGTTGATTTCCATGCAGCCCCTTTTACGGTGAGGACTTTTACTTTGAAATCCCCAGAAGTTTCCAGTATCTCTCCTTTTACATTTACGACAAGAACTTTTTCCAAAAGGATCTCCCCTTTGGTAAGTTGATGCTACCATAATTTGCCATGATACTGTGTTTATCCTGACCGCCTAGAATTGTTCTTGCAATTAATTGCTTAGAAAAAGAATAACTGTGGTGTTGCTGCACTTACTTCAGGCTCTGAAGTTGGAATCCAGATGGGTGTGCGGATGGGCTGGTTACTGACATGTGGCCAAACACAAAGTCTATGTCTGATAAAAGAAATGTGTACTGTGGATGTGGTGAGGGCTGGGATGGAAACATGATCATATTTGAATATTCTTGTGGCTCTGATTTGTATCCTGGTTGTGTTAATATCTTGGAATAAAGGTGTAATATGTATTTAAATATTATTCTGAAAATGTCTTGTGGGTCCTTGAATGCTACAAGAACTTACACAATTAACCCAGTAGCTTTGGATCTGGCTCGTACCCAACTTCCTGCACCTTTCCTCAGACCTACTGGCCCTTTAGTTGGTTGCAAGCTCAAATCCAGGAAGAATTGTTTATGGGCAGTGATAATTGTGGTAGAGAAGCAAAGTGGCAAATAGATTAATGATTTTTTTTGTGTGATTCTGGAGTCTCTTTCACTAAAAGCAATTTTGCTGTAATTGTTCATACTGCTTCACAAAATCTAATGCAATGCTAAAATTTTATGGCTGTGATGGGTATATTATATTTTATATTATATAAATATGTTTTTAAAGGAGATAGATTGTGGAGATTTAGTAGGTCACAAACACTTCACAAAACAGATCTCATTTAAAATGCAAGAGTTTTGCTGAAAGTTAGACATTGAAGCACCAGTGATTTGCAAAAAACTTTGAAGAATCCCTATGCAGATTTCACAAACAGATGTTGATTGGACTGATGCCATGGAGTAATGGACTATTGTTTTGAAAGCAACAGATGGACATGTGATTCTTTGGAGAGAGAATTCAGTTTTGCAGTAGCTTTTGAGATTGGAACATGACAAGTTGGCAAGCTGTTGAAACTCAATTTTGAAGACTAGTTGTGAGTTTTGAGTTCAGCCTATTCAAAAGCCTTGTGGTCTTTACAAGAGGAAATGGCTGGCTTGAATGTTTCTCCTGAAATAAGGGAAACAAGAGGAACTCAGTGGTGACCTGGAAGAAGCGGTTATCATTTTGAAAACCCTGATGGGGTGAGTTTCTTCGACAAGGCACTGAAGTGAATGATGGAAGTAAATCAGTTTGTGTGTATGTATTCACCGAGCAATAAATCTCTCTCTGAGCCTTCCTGAGTCCTCTGGGCCCGTAACAAATTGGGGGCTCTTCTTTTCTGTTTAAATATTTGGGATCTTAAACTTAATGGACTTTTTATGATTTATCAGTTGGTTTTTCCAAGCTAATTTAAATAAAGCTTGTGGGTGGGTGGGAAAACAGCAGCAATGGATGTTAGTACATTTTTGTTACAACCATCACCTTGAGAGGAAAAATAAAGAGGAACTGATGGTCATTGCTAAGGAATTAAAGCTGGCTGAAGTCCAGCATTGGATGAGGAAAATACAAATAGAGAGGATTATAATGAAATATTGTATAGGTGAGGGAAAAATTTTTGAGAAAGACTGACAATTTTCTGGAGGATAGATCTGATGAATTGGAGTAATTGAGGGTGGTAGAAGAAAGAGAGAAATGGAAGTTTGAGGCAGGAGAAGCTGAGAAATGGAGGATATATGTGATTTAGCTGAAAAATGGAGGGACAATGTTGAAAGAGACACGGTTTCAATGAGAGAACATAAAAATTGAGATGGTGGGAGGTAATGGAATTGAGGCTATTACTCCTGAGGAGAGGTTTTTGTCTAGCAGAGAAGTAGATCTGGTTCCTCCTTTCGATGAGGGAGATATAAATACATATTTTCAACTTTTTGAAAAGATTGCTCTGAGCTCAAGATGGTCAGAAGAAAAATGGCCTCTTATGCTCTAAAGTATATTGAAGGGAAAAGCACAAATTGCATCCTCTAGTTTGACTACAGAGCAAGTGGCAAATTATGATACCGTTAAACAAACAGTATTGAAAGATTGAGTTGGTTCCCGAAGCATATAGACAAAAATTTAGGTGTTTGGTGAAAACATGGAACCAATCTTGTATGGATTTTGCTGTAGGAAAATCTGTATGTCTTGAGTGTTGAGTAATGATTTTGACAGATTAAGAGAATTGATATTAATTGAGGAAATTAAAATGTGTGTTCCAAATGAGATTAAATTATATCTGGATGAGAAAGACGTGGGGATGTGGCTACAAACAGCTAGGTTAGCGGATGAATATACCCTGATTCACAAAAACAAATTTCAAATTAGTAAGCCTGTTCAGAAGGTTAATGTGGAGCAGACTAGTAAACCTGAAATTATGTCTAGGAAGAATGTTAAGAGAAAAGATGAAGGTAAGGTAGGAAAGGACAAAACTGCTGGATTTGTTTGTCACTTTTGTAAGAAACCGTGTCATGTTCTTGCAAATTCTTTTTGTGTTGAAAAAGAGATGAGTAAAGGAGGTATTACCAGAAGCATTTATTCAGACAGTTAAATTTAAGGAGAACAGACGTTCCATACCTGGTAAGGGTGTTATGGATGTATTCAAACCTTTTGTGTCGGAGGGCTTGGTTTCAGTTAAAATTCTGGGGCTGCCGAGTTACTGTTGTTGGAGAATGTTTTCAGTCTTGATCAAAAGACAGACACAGTCTCGAGAGATGACTTTGATTAGAGGTGTTGGAGGTGAGGTAGAGTCAATATCTCTTCACAAAATAGTGTTGAATTTAGAATTAGTTAAAGGACCTGTTGTAATAGAAGTTATTTCAAAGTTACCCATGCAAGGAGTCTCAGTTTTATTATGGAATAATTTGGTGTAGGATAAAGTTTGGTCAGTATTGAGATTAACAAATAAGCATAATAAGGATGAGAGTGTTGAAGATTGTGAGATAAATCCTGCATGTGCTGTAACAAGGTTACATGGGGCAGTGGGATCAGTGTGGGTACCAACACGGGGCTATGGGGAGAGAGTGGGACAGTGGGATCAGTGTGGAGACCGACACGGGGCTATGGGGAGAGAGCGGGACAGTGGGATCAGTGTGGGGACCGACACGGGGCTATGGGGAGAGAGTGGGATCAGTGTGGGGACCGACACGGGGCTGTGGGATCAGTGTGGGGACCGACATGGGGCTGTGGGGGGGGAGTGGGACAGTGGGATCAGTGTGGGGACAAACACGGGGCTATGGGGAGAGAGCAGGACAGTGGGATCAGTGTGGGGTCCGACACGGGGCTATGGGGAGAGAGTGGGACAGTGGGATCAGTGTGGGAACTGACCTGGGGCTATGGGGAGAGAGTGGGGCAGTGGGATCAGTGTGGGGATCGACACGGGGCTGTGTGGAGAGAGCAGGGAAGTGCGATAAGTATGGGGACAGCCCACGCTGGACGGCCCATAGCTGATAGGCCGAAGGGACAGGAGCCAGAATTTGCTCTGAGGCTCCTCCCATGCAGCTGTCCCTTTCAGATAGCCAGCGCTGCACTCTCAGCGCTGCCATCTGACGACCATTCCACATACCTGAAGAAGCATTTTGAGGATTGGGTGATTTTGAAGAGTGCCTATGGAGACTTCTCAACTAACTGTTAATTGGACTGATGCTGTGGAGTAATTGACAATTGTTTGAAATTAACAGATGATTGAGTCTGGAGCCTGAAGGGGGGTGGGGGGGGGGGGGTGGTGGTGGTGGTGTGGTTTTGCAAGCAGAGAGAGAGAGAGAAAAACATGTGATTCTTTGACTAGAGAGGATTCATTTTTGCAGTGGCTTTGGAGTGGAACATGGCAAGCTGTTAACCCCATTTTGAAGATGAGTTGTGAGTTCTGAATTCAGCCTGGTGAAAACCCTTGTGGTCCTTACAAGAGGAAATGGATGGCTAGAGTGTTTCTCCTCAAATAAGGGAAGCTAGGAACTCTGTGGTGACCTGGAAGAAGGGTTATCATTTGGAAAACCCTGATGGGGCAAATTTCTTCGTCAAGACACAAGTGACACACAGTTTGTGTGTCCGTCCAATGAGCAATGAATCTCTCTCTGAAACCAACAAGAACCTTCCTGAGCAGTAACCAATTACCTTTGAACACATAGCTTGGTGAAAATTCATAAATGTTTAATTCTGTGAACAGTTTAAGAATTGCCTAATACCTGTGAACTTGGAGAAATAAGTGAGAAGTGAGATTGGACTGTGAATCAAAGAACTTTCCTGAACATGTACACATTACATACACGTGCACTTAGAATTAGAAGGGGGTTAAGTTAATAGTAATAAGTTAGTTTAATCCTGTTTTTATGTTTAAAGAAAATTAAAAGTAACTTTTGTTTAAATAACCATTTGTCGCTACTGGGTTTTGGGGACCTCTGTGCCCGTAACAGTATGGAAACAATAATTTTAAGGCCTTGAGGCTTCTGAACTCTGGAGGTACACAGGGCTAGCATATCTAATGTGACATTTCTAAGTGATATAAAAGTTTCTGATGGAATTCATCCATGTAAATAACAAGCTCCATGGTCCAGAGAAACACAATCTCATTTTTTACTATACATTGCAATGTTTATGGTATGAACAACAAATAAAAGCGACTTCACTTGACAAGTTTAATTTCTATGGCAATGAGTATGATGTCTCTGATGTATCAAAATTTGCATTAGGTGGAACTATATGGGTTTTTTTTTCTAGTTTGGAACAATAGAGTACTTTGTAGTAAAATATAAATTAAAGCTAAATTTAACTAATAATGGAATAATTAGTTATCAAGGATGATTCATTAACCATTTTTGGATGAGCATTGTGTATGACATACAAAACAATGCAAAAATGTTAAGTGAAGTGCTTTTGTGAAGTGATTAATTGGAAATGGAAAGTCTTAAGATAGGAAAAAGCACGAGGAGTGAATCAGTTTAAGAATCAAAATATTTTTTTAATGTTCAGATATTGTAGGAAGGGACCTGCTTCCCCTGACACTTCATATATAAACACAATCCTGAGATACTTGCATGCAGCAGTTCTGCAATTTCATTGTGCGAAGCACACAGCGTGTGAAGTGCAGGAGCAGATAAAGATTTTAAAATTTAAGGAAGTCATTGTATTGCCTAATGTTAATTTGGTTACTTGTGGTTAAGGAAATGGGCAGTGCCTAAATTTGTAAGAGTCCACTCAACAGCTGTCTATACAAAGGTCATATAGCAATGGAAAAGCTCCGACAACGATCAATATTATACAGTAAGAGTTTCTTTTTAAACAATCTACAAAAAATGTCCAAAATCAAAGGTTTGGAAATAAACAGCAGTGTCGTTAGTATTCTATAATTTTGTTCTGCGTGGAAGTAGTAGCTGCCATTGATTTCCAGTTCGGTGCATGGCTGTAAGGGCTAAACCTTGGCTGTTGTAATAAAATATAATTTTATCCATTGTATAAAAACTTGTATAGATTTTTTGACTCCAAAACTTGTATTTCTCCTTTTCTCTCTCCCTGAGTTTTTTTTGCCAGGGCATCAGTGTTGGTTGTTTCTTCCTGTTGTCATGAAGCCACCCTCCTTGTTTCAAGACACTGAATGAAGAAAGAATGAATAGTTAGCAGAAGATGCCAAGTTATAGGCCACATCTAGTAGTAGGAAGAAGATGCCAAGTTATAGGCCACATCTAGTAGTAGGACATGTCGACCTTTCCTTGCAAATCATTAATGGTTTCAATAAGAGGTACATGTTTTGAAAATTAACAGAGAGACCTAATTTGGACATTTTAAAGTAAAATTGTCAATTTAAAGTTGCCATCAAAAAATTGAAACTCTAAATGTCTTTTTTGCATCAAGACCTGGATGATCAATTGATGTGGCAGGCAATATTTGTGTCTTACAAATACTAGACAATGGTAAGTTTTCACCAAAGATGAGACTTGTGACTGAGCTTCGACATTACCATAATCTTGTTGTCATCATCTGTTTAGAAGGAAGAATTGACGAGAAAGTGAACTTGACCACACACACACACAGTACCTCAAGGAATAGAATATTCTTCACTTGCTTTCATGAAAGCAACTTGAGTAACACTTGAAGATCAGCATTATCCAGGGAAAAGAAACCATTTACATCCAAATTCCACAACTGATTCAACCTCCCCACCAACTACATTCAACCTAGTCTTGTCCCAATGTGAGACCCTTTTGGACAGGTTTGCATAACTTTTTGGAAAAAGTTACAGAAATTGCTCCTCTCCAAAGTCCTGATCTATTTTTATTAGGAAATATTGAAGGTTTAAGCCCTGAATTGAAACTATCAATTTATCATCTGAAATTTGTAAAATTAGCGATAGCAAGGAAACTTATTGTAATTACTTGGAAGTTGGACATATCTTTGTCTATGCCAAGGTGGCATGCTGAAATTCAAAGTTGTATTCCTTTAGAAAAAAATACTTTAGGAAATAAATACTGTTTTTACACATTTGGTGCCCATCTACCCAAATAATGGGATTAAATTTGTAGTGATGTCCTGAACCCCTCGTCCTGTGGGATTCTCCTATGTATGTTTATATTAGAACAGATGATTTGTACTGGACCACATCTCACTTTTCTTTCTCCTTTTCTATCTATGAAGTTTTATTTTTTTCAGTTTGTATATCATTCTTAGAGGGGGTGGTTGGGAGGGAGGGGCTTTTGGGGTGGGGTATGTATGTAATCAATTTGTTCTTTTTTGATACCTGTAGTATTATAATTATAGTTACTGCATGTATGGAATATTAAACAAAATATTAAGAAAAAGAAGCAAAGGGAGTTCCCTCAGAGTCACCGAGAGTCCGTGGATTTGCCTCCTGCGCTTCCACAGCTACACAGAGTCCAATCCAAACCATCAGCAGCCCAAGCTCTAAATCTCTACCTCTGATACGATCAGGAACCCTTCAGTGCCCATAGCTCCCTCTCGCATCCTAGTTCTGATACCTGGTACCCCTTCAGCCAGTATTTTTTATTTTTATTTTAAGTGCACCGTTCCCAGAGGCACTGCAATACTGGGTCGATGCGTGGAGTGCACGGAGCAATCCCCTATTCCAGCCAGTATTGAGTCAGTCTCCAGCAGTCCGTAGCCTTGTGTGAATCCCTCAACCACAGTCACCAGCAACCTGCAGCCTGAGTAGTTCCTCACCTCGAGCCACCAACAGCCTGCTGCCTGTGTGTTTCTTCAACTGCATGACCCCTCCCTGTCCCGCCGCTGTGGTTACTGTCCTGTGGATTGTTTCCTCTGCTTCTCCTTATCAAATGGGGAGGGGGGGGTGGTGGTCTCTCCGTTTTCTGGTGCCCTGCACTAGTCCTATGCTTCCCTGGAGTCTGCAAACCCTCGTGGCTGCTGCTGACCATAAGCACCGCCATCTTGGGCACAAACCCTTTTAAAAAAAAGACAGTTCCATTAACAGGCAGTTTTTAAGCCTGTAAGGAGCTGACGGCAGTCGAACTGGGCAGTTGGACTCCACGAGAATGCTGTGACTCTGTTCTTGTTCTTCTTATACAGCTGCTCCAGCAGAACTGTCATTTTGGATTGGTGCTACACATTGAATCAATTTTGACAGGGAAGCTTTAAAAGTAAATCAAATGTTTTCTGCTTAAATATTCTTGAATTTCATTTTGTTAGTAGTTTCAGTATTTTATAATTTACTCTCTTTCAGTATTTTATAATTTTCTCTCATTCAGGTAAAGTATCCATTAGGAAGGAAGACTTGTGCAAGTACAACTGCAAGGACAGCTGGTTTGCACTCCATCTTGTTGATGCCAACTCTGAAGTTCAGGTAAATGAATCTTTTCCCAAATGCTTTTAATGATAAGCATTTGTGTTTTTATTCAGACTTTGATTAAAACTGAAAATAAGGTTGTAGCAATTTGTAAAAAAAATGGAGGGAGATGTCAGGAGGAAAGATTTTCCATTTTTATATATATATATTCCTAATGGACTCGATGTTCTCTGGTACCTCGCCTTAAGTGCCAGTTCTTCATGCGCAACAGATTATTTCACCATGGGATAACATTATTGCTGTCTTTTGGCCAAATCGAGTTGTTTAAAATTGGGTGTTTACCATGGAGAATCTGTTTAAAACTTACACCTGCTTGCAGCCTGCAGTGACTTGGAGACCCATGGGCTATTGTATTGTCCATTTCTACAAAGTTAGATATTCAGAAGGTCTCACTTAGATCTTGTCTGTTAACTGTTCTCAGCTTATTGAATCATTTTGTGCTTTGTCAGATTGTTTAAAACTCTATATTTTGCTGTGACATTATTGGCCGAATTTTTTAGCCATTCTAATGGACATTAAATGCTAACTAATCTTTAAGCCTATCCATTTTATTGATTTCAACAGTGCTTTAAAATTTATTATTAAATGTTTTACATTTAGCAAACTAGAATTTTAATTGAATTCTAATCATAAAACAATTACAGCATAGAAACAGGCCAACTTGGCTCTTCCAGTCCACGTCGAACGCTTACTCCCTCCTAACCTACACTCAACCATCACCCTTCATCCCTTTCCCATCCATATACACAATTTGTGCTTAAAATGGATACACAGAAGGAAATTTAAACATTGAAGAAAGCTTGCCAGATTCTGGACACACAGGTCAACAACAATTAATGTTTTATTAGTCATTATTGCAAAGCATGCTGCTATAACCGACATCATTGATGCAATATTGCTACCATTGCTGAAGCATCGTTATTTCTACTTTCATCTATTCATTGTCAGTTTCATTTTGTAAGATTCACTGTGATTTGTGTTTTTGTACAAAATACCATTTTTACTTGCCGCCACTATGCGAGATTCGGAAAACTTTCCCTTTTGCTTTATTATAGCATTAAACTATTTTTTCCTTTGTTGTGAGAATCATGTGTTGGTATAGGTTATCTCATTCCATTTTTTGGAATTGCTTTTTTTTAAAGCAATAGGCACAATAATATACCTTGGCAGACGAGGACGAGAAGAAATTTAGTGGTTATGAATGTCTGGCATGTAATATTTAAATAATAATTGACAAAATATAATATGGCATTCAAAGTCAGAGACTGGATCAGCAATCTTAATCTTTCAAATTTTGTTTGGTAAATCCATAAAAACCTGTGACTAATTTTAACTTCCAGATATGGGCAGAGCAATCACAGAGAGAATTTAACCCTGATTAAACGTGAGTGTAAGCACTTTAGGTGGAATAAAAAGGAGTAGAGCATACACAGGAAATGAGGTACGGACATTGAGACAAAGGACCTTTGTTACCTAATATCATGCTTAGATTTTAGAGCTGCATTGAGTCAGTGGAATCAAAAGATTATTGCAAGATTCTGCTAGGCAAAACTGGGCAAATCCATGTTAGATTAGATTCAACTTTATTATCATTGTGCAAAGTAAAATACAAAGCCAATGAAATGCAATTAGCATCAAACCAGAAGTTTAAAAAGTAGTGCTATATACAAATAATAACATGCAAATAAACAATGATAAAGAATTGATAGTACAAGTCCAGTACCACTCAGTGCTGTGATTTAAGGTTCAGCCGGGTCACAGTCTCGAGGGTTTTGGGGGGGTGGGGTGGAGAAAGCTCTTCTTGAGCCTGCTGGTTTGAGAGTGAAGGCCTCTGTAGCGCCTACTGGATGGGAGAAGAATAGAAAGTCCATAATTTGGTGTGATGCATCCTTGATGATGTTCTTCGTCCTGCCCAGATAGCATTCCTGATGGATGTTCTCAAT
Organism: Narcine bancroftii; assembly: GCF_036971445.1. Classification (NCBI taxonomy): domain Eukaryota; kingdom Metazoa; phylum Chordata; class Chondrichthyes; order Torpediniformes; family Narcinidae; genus Narcine; species Narcine bancroftii. Next base: position 111,279,416 of record NC_091477.1, on the reverse strand, counting down.
AATTGGTAATTGGATGCTGATAATTTGCTGGGCAATTTTCACCATCTGCTGAAGTGCTTTATGAATCGATATGAGACAACTGCCACACCACACTGAATGCCATAATACGGCTCTCAATAGTACAGTGGCAAAAATCCATCAGTATCCTGGGACGGATGTGTACTTTCTTCATCCGGTTGTACCTTTTTGATCAGTATGGAGGAGTTCAGGGACCAGGTGAGATCATCATAAATGTGGACACCAAGGAATTTGAAGCTTGATACATGTTCCCCCACAACTCTATTGATGTAAATTGATACTGTGACATCAATATCCTTGTACTTGTCATAAAGGGACAGAAGTTTTGATGTAAATAGTTTGAAGTGTTTAAGACAACTATATTTTGCAAAATAATGATGACTTTAATTGTGGATACAAAATGGCAGGCATGCTGTTGCATAGAATGATGTGCTAGAATAGAGCACGTTAGAATAGTTATGGGGTAAAATATGTCTTTAAAAGAGATCATGGGGTTTTAATTTGGGTTGCACTTCACAGTAACACTTCACAAAAGACATATTTAAAATGCAAGAGCTTTGCTGAAGTGAGTCATTGTCACTTCATTGTTATTGTGACATTGCAGAGATGATGGAACTGCTTTGGAGGGGACTTCAAAAGGAGTGCAAATCAACATTATGTTCAATAATGTCCAGGTGCAAATACAGATAAGATCTTTTCAAAAATTGGGTTTGGAGCCTTGAGAGAGGTCATTTGGTTTTTACAGGCAGAGAGAGGAAAAATAGATGATTTCTCTTTTGGAGAGAAAGAGAAGTCAGTTCTACAGAAGGAGTAGAGGCTGCAAAATTACAAGCTGGCAGGCTTGTTGAAAACTCCATTTTGAAGACAGGTTGTGAGTTCTGAGTTCAGCCTGTTGAAAATCCTTACAAGAACAAATGGATGGCAAGAGTGTTTCTCCTGAAATAAGGAAAACAAGAGGAACTCAGTGGTGACCTGGAAGAAGAGGTTATCATTTGGAAAACCCATGATCGGGCAAGTTTCTTCAACAAGACACTGAAGTGACTGATCGGAGGAAATCAGTTTGTGTGTGTCCAACAAGCAACAAATTTCTCCCTAAAACCAGCAAGAACCTTCCTGAGCGATAACCATTTATCTTTAAGCACCAGAGCCTGGTGAAATTTCGTAAGTGTTAAATTCTGTTGCCAGTATAAGAATTGCCTGATACTGGTGAACTTGGAGAAGTGAAAAGTGAATGATTGGACAGTGAAACAGAGAACTTTGAACATATACGCATTACATACATATCATCATGGCCCATCCCTTTGCGAGTGAAGATGCACACGGTGCCTTGTAGCTCTTCTGCCCTCATAGAACTCTTTGTAGTTGTTGGCACATTGTGATGTGCCACTGTGAATTGCAGAGCACCATGCCGTGTGATTTTTTTTTGTGAGTCAATATGGTTGACATGGAATGACTGGAGATCGCGCTTGATTACGTCTTTGTAGCAAAAACGTGGGCGGCATACACGTGCTTAGAATTAGAAGGGGTTTGTTAATAATAAGTTTAAAATTGATCTTGTTATGTTTAAAGAAAATTAAAAGCAACTTTTGTTAAAGTAATCATTGTCTTGCTGAATTTCTAGTGCTGCTGGGCTTTGGCGTCCTCTATGCTTGTAACAGACTAGATTCATAAAAATATGACGTGCATCTTTTCACCTGTGGGAAGCTAGGGAAGAAATTGTTTAGTAGGATTTTTTTTTATCAGGTATGAAATAAAATGCAAAATACTATACATTTTTATGAGATCATCAAGAAACATCAAGACTTGTAGATTGAAGTACTAACATTTTGGGTCAGAAGGATGGTCAAATGTAATGTTAATTCTGTCCGTTTTACTGCTTTAATAAATTTCTACCTTTTGTGTTTTCAAACAGGGAAAAGTTCATCTTGAAGTTAAGCTTAATGAACTTATAACAGAAACCGGAATGGTTTGTCAACAATTAGTGGTACAGTGAGTATAATTTGAGAGAATGACTGATAAATACGGTATTTACTCCGTATTCATTAAATTTGCTCGCTTTTGCAATGTAGTGCCATTTTCATTCTGTCTAATAGAATATAGAACATCACAGGAACAGGTCCTACAACCCATGATGTCTATGCTGGATGTGATGTTAAACCAGATCTGTTACTTGCACATCATTCATATTTCATAATTTCTTCCATAGTGATGTGTCTATCTCCAGTTCATTATCACATGACCGTACAAATACAACCAGATGAAACATAGTTTCCGGACCATGGTGCACTCACACTTTTACTTTTCTCATGCAGCACATAATAATCACATGCATACATAAAAATCTAAAATAAATAAATATTCTGGATTAATTTACTCAGTTTAATTAATAAGGGATCCAAGGTTGCAGGATCATTCTCACAGCTTGTAAGAAGTTATTTCCCAGCCATGCAGTCCTGATTTTAATGCTCATGCACCTCCTTCCTGATGGTATAGGTCAAAGATACTGTGTAATGGATAATAGAGATACTCCATAATGCTTTCAGCCCTATTGAAGGCATAAGCATACTCCTGCTGAATGTTGCCAGTAGATAAAAGGGATCCTGGCCGTTTTAATGATCTCTGTATTGATTTGTGATCCAATGCTATGCAGCTACCATACCATACTTTGATGTGGCCAGGCAGGACACTCTCAATTATGCTCCTGTCAAAAATATGGTCAAGATGAGGGTTAGTAGTCTGATTCACTGTGCTCTTTTCTATAAACTGCTGGCTTCTACTATCCTTCCATATCCTATGTATTTTATTTTTCAGATACATCTCTTATTTATAGTGATTAATTCCTGTCTGTAATGGAACATTGATATTAATATAGTTTGTGAGGTTTCCAGTTCCTGTTTGCAATTCATTATTGGATGAGCATGATGCTGAAACAAGCCAATAAAGAACCCAACAATGAAGACGCTGTTTACATCCGGTACCGCACAGATGGCAGTCTCTTCAATCTGAGGCGCCTGCAAGCTTACACCAAGACACAAGAGCAACTTGTCCGTGAACTACTCTTTGCAGACGATGCTGCTTTAGTTGCCCATTCAGAGCCAGCTCTTCAGTGCACGATGTCCTGTTTTGCGGAAACTGCCAAAATGTTTGGCCTGGAAGTCAGCCTGAAGAAAACTGAGGTCTTCCATCAGCCAGCTCCCCACCCTGACCACATCTCCATCGGGCACACAGAACTCAAAATGGTCAACCAATTTACCTACCTCAGCTGCACCATTTCATCTGATGCAAGGATCGACAAAGAGATAGACAATAGACTCACCAAGGCAAATAGTGCCTTTGGAAGACTACACAAAAGAGTCTGGAAAAACAACCACCTGAAGAAACACACAAAGATCAGCGTGTACAGAGCAATTGTCATACCCACACTCCTGTTCGGCTCCGAATCATGGGTCCTCTACCGGCATCACCTACGGCTCCTAGAACGCTTCCATCAGCGCTGTCTCCACTCCATCCTCAACATTCATTGGAATGACTTCATCACCAACATCGAAGTACTCGAGCTGGCAGAGTCCGCAAGCATTGAATCCATGCTGCTGAAGACCCAACTGCGCTGGGTAGGTCACGTCTCCAGAATGGAGGACCATCGCCTTCCCAAGATCGTGTTCTATGGCGAGCTCTCCACCGGCCACCGAGACAGGTGCACCAAAGAAGAGGTACAAGGACTGCTTAAAGAAATCTCTTGGTGCCTGCCACATTGATCACCGCCAGTGGGCTGATATCACCTCCAACCGTGCATCTTGGCGCCTCAGTTCGGCGGGCAGCAGCCTCCTTTGAAGAAGATCGCAGAGCCCACCTCACTAACAAAAGACAAAGGAGGAAAAACCCAACACCCAACCCCAACCAACCAATTTTCCCTTGCAACCGCTGCAACCGTACCTGCCTGTCCCGCATCGGACTTGTCAATCAACAACGAGCCTGCAGCAGACATGGACATACCCTTCCATAAATCTTCGTTCGAGAAGCCAAGCCAAAGAAAAAGAAAAGAAATAGGAGCAGGAATTGGCCATCTGGACCATCGAGACTGCTCTGCTGAGTTTGGACTTAGCTCCACCTACCTGTCTTTTCTCCATGTCCTACAATTCTCTTAATTAAAAAAAAAAATCTAGCTGGGCCTTGATCATATTTAATGAAGCAGCCTCTACTCTGTGGAAAAACATTTCCTTCTCATCTCCATTCTATATATAGCTTGAGGCTATGTCCTTTAGTTCTAGATTTTAAGGTTGAATCTTGAATACTTCTTGCCTGCTAGTGAGGCCTTACTATAAATAGCCTGTGATACATACTAGCAAGAGTCACACTTGAATTATGGACGTGTGTTATTGCAAGTGCCTGTGAGTAGGATGAAGTGTGCAGTTAGTAGCAGTACAAAAGAAACCGTTTCTGTTTTATATAATGCCTAACTGTACAACTGTCCAGAACTGTACATTTTCTTTGCTCTGTCTGCAATTCTTTACGCATGAATTTTCAAAAGAACATAGCATCCAGCATATTAAACGATGCATCCCACCATGGTCACACATTCTTATTCCGCCTCTGGGCTGAAGATGCTTGAGTTTGAAAATGTACCTCTAGATTCCAGGACAGTCTTTTTGTTCTCAGACTCTTAAATGGAGCTACCATTAGTACAAGATGATGCCTGTTTACCAATACTCTTCTCTTTAACTCTATCCTGCATTTTTGGTTTTCTTGTGAAGTTGTGATTCTATCCTTGAACTAGCCACTGTACAATGCCTCATTTGTCTGGATAGCAAGCATAATAGGTTTTCATGATACCTCCATACATATGACAGTAAACATTTCATTACAATTCTATAAGTTACCAAGGTTGTAACTGCCATGAAACTTTGTTTAAGTGGCATGGATAGCATAGCAGTTAGTGCAATGCTGTTCCAGCATTATAGAACCGGGTTTGAATCCAGCACTGGTGGGAGTTTTTGTGTTCTCCCCATGTCTGTGTGGGTTTCCTTTGGGTGTTCCGGTTTACTTCCATCCTCCATAAAAACATACTGGGGGTTATAGGGCCATTGAATGGCACGGGCTTGTGACCATTCTCTATGTGTAAATAAAGTTGAGCCTTTTGAAAGATTGTCCTCTGGTGGAAATGTTTTGTGGATAAGTTGTGTGATGAGACTGCTCTGTAAATTTCCTTGTTCCAAGAATGAGGGAAAATCTAACTTGGACCTACTGAAAGCACTCCAGTTTCACAGTGATCAGTTTCATAAGGAATATTTTTAAAATCAATTGTTATTCTTGCAACACTTCAGTGTTATTGTTAGGACGAGTCAACTGACAGTGATCCATCTCTGTCCAACACCACCTATTCAGGCTTGCCAATTCAGTTTCCAAATTGTTTGTACTTTCCTACTTTGCCAGATAAGAGAGGTACCACCACATCATTTCATAACTCTAATCCATAGAAATGTCTCCTTGTTAGATATTGTGTATTCTGCGACTTGATCTCCTTGACTTTCTTTGATGGAGAATGCCACAAACTCTTCACCCTCTTCTGCTTATTATGTTGATTGGGTAATAGGAAGGACTTGCTGGAATTTGAAATAATTGATTATAGTACAGACTTCAATTTTCAGAACTTTGTGAATGTGCAATGTACAAATTTATATGGCTTAATCTTTGTGGTTTTGCTACTGGAGAAATTATTTTGTAATAAGATCTGGTGCAATACATATTCATGGCTTCTGATATAACCAATGAAGTTGTATTCTGTTCTGTGATATCTGCCCAAATTTCCACAATATTGTTGGAATTAAATGAAGCATATATGAAGTGCGCACATTGTGTTATTAGATGGATGAATAAAGAAGCATTGAATCGCAGATATGCCAAACAATGCCACAAATTGAAAGCAAGAGTTTCCATTGGCATATCAGATATACAACCAACTGTGCCTTGAAAGATATTTTAAATAATGAAAATTAATTCTATAAATTGATTCTGTTATTGGCAGGGCCCCTGGGAACCCCCAAACCCGACTCTACCATGGCTATCCCCAGCCAATGCCACCGCTATGTCCCTCTGCCTCTTTCCTTTTGTCACTTCATACTCATTTTTCTCCCTCACACCACTCGTTCCTCTCCTCTTTCCTCCACCCCTCCTGGAGCCCCATTTCCTCCCATCCCACTGACTCCCTTAAGCTCCACCCTCCTCTGATCTCCTTGACCTCATCTTCATTAATTGTGACAGGTCTTCACTATCCCCTCTGTGTGGTGGAACATTCTGTTCTCAGTTGAGGCTTTACTTTGTCCCTGCCTTAACGAGTTTCCTGCCTGCCTCGATGCCAAACTCTTTTTCCACCACCTCCATTTCCTTGCCTACATCAGAAACAAGAATTTTACACCCCATACCAAAGACAACTCCACTTTTTCTTAAGCCACCTTTCTCCTCTTGGACATCCCATTTTTGCCTTCTACCCGCTCTGGGTCTTTTTATTTCCAACTGCTGATGAGTTAATTAACCGTCCTGACTTCACCACTCACCAATTCCAATCTCATCCCCTCAGAACGTACTATCTCTGCTTGCTCTGCACAAATCCAAACCTTACCATCAAACTAACAGATGAGGGTGGTGCTGTTGTAGTCTGGTGCATGGACCTCTACCTTGCCATGGCCAGAAAGCAGCTCTCAGACACACCACTTGAACAAGACTCCACCAAGAAGTATCAGGCTACTGTCCTACACTGCCACTAATCTCATCACCTTCTACAGCTTTCAGCTTTAATGTTGCCCAACCCAACACTGGCCAATTCTACCTCCTACCCAAGATGCACAACCCAAATAATCTTGATAAGCCCATTGTAACATATCTTGAATCCATTTTATCCCCCTGGGTCCAATCCCTTCCTATTCCTTTCAGTTCTTCTGTCTCTGCTGCATTTGCTTCTAGAACTAGGCTTTTCATTCCAAGGCATGGTCTCTACCACTTTAATGACTTTCATTTTCCAGCCCTGACTGCCTGATTTTTGGCAATGGATGTCTAGTCCCTTTACACTTCCATTCCTCATAAATGTTAATGGGCTGAAAGGGCTTGTTTTTCCTTTGTTTTTTTTTAAATTTTTTATTTTTCACACCATAAATCACATTAGCCATGATATACACTATTTCTTTTTCACACATATACAGTGACTTTTTCTCCCCCCCCCCACCTCCTCCCAAGCCACCCCCCCCCACCCCCCCCTCTCATCCATTTTAGGTATGCAATCTAGGTTGCATTAAGCCAGTCAGACAATGTTGTCATTCAACAAAAATACACCAGAAATTCTACTGAGTCCATTCTTTTCTTTCCTTCTCCTTCCATCAACTTAGGTAATGTTTGTCCCCGGTAGGTTTTCGCTATTGTATTTAATGTAAGGCTCCTATACTTGTTCGAATATTTCAATATTATTTCTTAACCTATATGTTATTTTTTCTAATGGAATACATTTATTCATTTAAGTTTAGTAGTTTCTTCCTTTTAATTTGGTTATGTATTCCATTAATATTTAAAGTCATATAGTTCAGCGTAGCCCTTTTATATTTTGTTTATCTTCTCTTTCCGTTTTTCCATCATTACCTTTCCTCCTTTTCCATTTCTGTTTTCTTATTTTCAACTCTTTATAAGACAACATTCCTACAACATCCAACATTTTCCTTATTCTCCTATTTCTATCTTATTTATCCCCAATCTCCCCTTCCCCTCCTGAGTTGTCCTTTATCCCTTGTCGGACAACCACATCTCCCCTCTCCATTTGGATTTGCGAATCCACTCGCAAGCGTCAACTGATTTTGCAGTGACCGCTATTTTCCCCCACCCCGCCCCCCCCAGAAAAGATTTCACTTTTCATATGTCACAAAGGTCACTCTTTTAATTCCCTCCTTATTCTCTCTATTCCATTACCTTCCCTTATTAATTCTTGTCTATACTATCTATATTTTCCTCTAAGTACAGATACATTCACGTATGCACATTGTCTCTATTCACTCTTATACCTCTTTACCCGCATACATATCCATCGTGATCATTTTTACTCTCATTACCCGTCTTCATCCCTCAGTCTATTTTTGTCTTTACCCACATACATATCCATCGTGATCATTTTAACTCTCATTATCCGTCTTCCTCCCTCTGTCTATTTTTGTAATTGTTCTGCAAATTTTCGTGCTTCTTCTGGATCCGAGAATAGTCTGTTTTGTTGTCCTGGAATGAATATTTTCAATACCGCTGGATGCTTTAGTATAAATTTATACCCTTTCTTCCATAAAATCGCCTTTGCTGTATTGAACTCTTTTCTCTTCTTTAGGAGTTCAAAACTTATATCTGGATAAATGAAGATTTTTTGCCCTTTATACTCCAGTGGTTTGTTGCCCTCTCTTACTTTTTCCATTGTCTTCTCCAGTACCTTTTCTCTTGTAGTATATCTTAGGAATTTTACTACAATAGATCTTGGTTTTTGTTGTGGTTGTGGTTTAGAGGCCAATACTCTATGTGCCCTTTCTATTTCCATTTCTTGCTGTAGTTCTGGACATCCTAGGGTCTTAGGGATCCACTCTTTTATAAACTCCCTCATATTCTTGCCTTCTTCATCTTCCTTAAGGCCCACTATCTTTATGTTATTTCTTCTGTTATGGTTTTCCATTGTATCTATTTTTTGAGCCAGTAGTTCTTGTGTCTCTTTAGTTTTTTTATTAGATTCCTCCAATTTCTTTTTTAAGTCTTCTACCTCCATTTCTGCTGCTACTGCCCGCTCTTCCATCTTGTCCATTTTCTTTCCCATTTCTGTTAAGGTCATCTCTATTTTATTTATTTTCTCTTCTGTGTTGTTTATTCTTTTTCTTAAATCCTTAAATTCCTGTGTTTGCCATTCTTTAAATGACTCCATGTATCCTTTAATAAGAGAAAGTATATCCTTTATCTTGCCTTTCTTTTCTTCTTCTATTTCTCTGTACTCTTCCTCTTCCTCTTCTTCTTCCTCTGGGTTGGCCATCTGTTGTTTCTTTGGTGCCCTTTCCTCCTCTTCTTTCTTGTTTTTATTGTCTTCTGTGTTCTCTTCTTGCTGCAGGTGTTCTGCAGCTGTCGTTGCCGGCTGTGGAGATCGACTCCCCAGCTGGTCCCCCCTCCCGTCGCTGTGTTTTTTTTCATTCGCATCGCGCATGCGCGAAGTATCGCGCATGCGCGGTTGTGCACTTTTACTCGGCTCTGCGAGCCATTTTTGTAGTCCATTATTTACCGACCTGAGGGAGCGGGTTTCTCTCTCCGCAGCGGGCCTCTTCGGACAGGTAAGGCCTTCACCTTTTTCCTCCTTTGTCTTCTCTTCCTCTCTTCTTACCGTTGCTTTCGATTTTTCTTTTTTTGTCGCCATCTTCTTTCCACCTTTATACTCACTTTTCTGTAACTTTTATTTCTGTGCCTTTGTGTTTTCCTTTGTTTTTCCCGACTTTTCTGGAGAGGGCTGGAGTTCACCGTCCGGCCACTACTCCATCACATGACTCCTCCCTTGTTTTTCCATATTAAAGTAAATGAAGGCCTCAAGGCTCTCTGTTTCTTCCTGGAATACAGATGCAACCAGTCCCCTTTCACCTCCGCCATATGGCAGAACATGCCCATAATAATTTCTCCTTGGACTCCTCCCACTTTTTCCAAATCAAAGTTGGTAATCGTGGCTACTCATATGGGCCTCAGCTATGTTCATCTTTTTGTTATGTGGAGCAGGCCATGTTGCAAACTTATACAATCAGTGCTCTTACTCTGTTACATTGATGACTAACGATATTGGTGCTGCATCCTGCATCCATTATGAGATTGACATTTCATCAACTTCACCACCAACCTCTACCTACTTCCATTCATTGGAAACTCACTGACTCAGACAGTTGCCTTGATGCCAACTCTTCCTACCCAGTTTCCTGTTCCTTTCTCTCAGTTCTTCTGTCTCTGCTGCATTTGCCTCTAGGAATAGGCTTTTCATTCCAAGGTAACCAAGATGTCCTCCTTCAGTAAATCTTGATTACCCTCTACTGCTATCAATGCAGCACATACCCCAAAATGACAGGGATTGGAACCCCCTCATTCTTACCTGCACCTTATTAGCCTCCACATCCAACATATTCTCCATAATTTCAGTACATGATGGGATCCCACCACTTGATGCACCCTCCTCACTTTCTGTTGAGATCAAGGTGAGCATTGATGGAGGCGAAAGCATGGTGACTTAAAGTTTCATTAATGTATATATTTGAAGGAAATTGATGGATTGGGCAAACTTTAGACGGTGTTGAGACAATGGATGGCTTGAAGGAGGTTACGAAGACTGTATGGCATAGGCATACACATAGAATGCCTTTAAACACTTTCTTCTCTCTTCTTTAAACCAGTTTCATTACAAATAACTCTGATTATGTGTAAGGAATTAATCTGAGAAAATAATTTAAAAAGAACAAAACACAAGCAAAAGTATTTTCTCATTTGTACTTTGGTGCTGTGGCTTATTGTGATTAATTATAGTAAAACTAATGTTTACTAAATTGTGGATAGCAGACCACACTGTGGTCAAGTGCATAGGGAACATTAGCTCAAGGTGAGTTTCCTTGAAGTATGTAATAAATAACATTTGTTATACCTAATAGTTCTAAACAGTTTAGAGTTAACCAATCTTAGTTGCTTCCTTTTCTGTCCCACCACAAAATCTAACAAGGGAATCATGTTTGCAAATGCTATGCCAAAGTGAAAACATGCCATTCTATTTCTTTTTAAAATATTTTAGCAATTTTTAAACCACAAAAGTAAATACATTTCTTTCAATAAAGAACTTTAAAAATTATACCTGTGGTTTACAAAATCCACCCCCTTCTTCCCCAAATCCCCATGAAAGAAAAGGGAAGAAAAAGAAAATAGAAGAGAGGAAAAACTGGAGAAAGTCTAGAGGATAAATTATATATCGTAAAGTTTTCAATAATATGATGCTGAAAGTTACCAAAAGATAGGGTATTCAGAGAGTTTTTTAAACATTCATACTCACATTTTGCAAATATGCGCACCATATTTTCCAAAATATCTATTTATTTTGTAAATTATAAGTAATCTTCTCTCCATCCTTAAATCTGTATCTGATTTCTAAGTAATAGCTAAACACTTCATAGAAACTGCTAAAGCAATTTGCACAAATTTAATTTGATACATCGTTAATTTCAAATTAGTTCTTAAAGTCCTAATATGACTCAACAAAATAATGTCGGATTCTGTGGGAACTTAACCACCATTGTTCGTTCCAAAAAATTTCCAACTTCTAACCAGAAATGTTTAACTTTAGGTCATTTTTAAGTAGAATACAGAAATGATCCTACCTCTTGACCACATCTAAAACATAAATCTGATAATGCAGGGTTCAATTTTTCTAATTTTTGGGAAGTAAATAGAGCTGATGCAAAAAATGTATTGGACCAACCTATATCTAACATTAATAATTTTTGTCATTATCTCTGCATAATTGCATCCAATCTTTTTCATCTATTTAAATCCATTTCCCATCTTAATCTCGATTTATGCACTCCTATTTTAGGGGATTTCTTTTGAAGTAAATTATACATTACAGAGATAAATTTATTTACATTACTATTACGAATCAATAATTCCAATTCACTCTGACTAGGTAACGTCAAACTCGGACCTACTATATCAGTCAAAAAAGCCTTAACTTGAGAATAACAAAGTATTATTTGGCACACTACTTTTGAATGAATGAAGAATAAATTTAATAAATCTCCCAGCTCCAAAATAATCCACTATTCTATCAATACCCATCCGTATTCCTCAAAAATTGATTATCCATAGAAAATGGAATGTCTTTTTTGACATGAAGATATTTTTTAGTGAAATTAAATCTTTCCCACCTATTTCATCATCAATTTTATGCCATAAAATCAATCAAATGTTTCAAAACAGGTGTGTCTCTGTTTCCCACCAACAATTTTGAATTCCACGTAAATAAAATCCTGTGTTAATTTCTCCTATTTTACTAAGTTCTATATTAACCTAAGCAGGAATTTTATTCACACCAAACAATACATTAATAAAACTCAATGGAGCTGACTTATAATAATTCTAAAAGTGGGGAAGTTTTAACCTCCCAATTCAAACTTCCCTTTCCATAAGAACTTTCTAACACTCCTATTCAAATCCTTAAAAAAAAACTTTTTGAGGAATTGAGATGGGGATCAGCTGAAAACAAATATTGAGCTCTAGGAAAAATATTCCCCTTAATACAATTAACTTTTCCTACTAAAGTTATAGGAAAGTTATTCCACCTATTCAAATCCTCCTTACCTTTATTAAGTAATGGTAAATAGTTCAATTTATATAAATTATTTAAATAATTATCAACTCTAATACCTAAATATTTAATTTCATAAGATCCCATAAGGAGGAAATGCAAGTTCTTCCGTTTAAGTTTGAATATAGCAGGATAACAATGATCAGAATTACTCCATGACATTTGAAGAAGAAATATTCAAATATTCATCTGTATTGACTTACATTATTTATTACATCTTTAATCAATTTAATTGCCTGAAGTATAAATGAGAGGCAATTGGGCACTGTAAAAATAGGCTACACCTTAGAAAGACAATAATTCAAAAGTTGCCCAGAAAATGGCTTGGTGCCAAATGGGCATGTTTGTGCCTGAAAAATTTTATTACATCCATGGTGCAGCTATACCTTGATTTACTTTACCTCACCTTATGCAAATTCACTTTTACGAAGAAACCTGTGTTCGCTTTTACGAAAGGATTTTCACTTTTACGAAAAAATGTGACAAAAGCAGTGATCCGTTATAGAGGCTGCATGCACACCCCAAGCAGCTCCTTCCCTGGGAACTATAATGAGATGTCAATAAATGACCCTCTTCCTCTCTCTCCTACATCTCATTCTCCTCTGAGAAACACAATAGGCTGCAGATGCTGTGATTCTAGGAAAAACACCGAAATGCTGGAGGACATCGGTCGGCTGGTGTATTTAGCATCTTGGATCTTTTTTGACATGTATTGCCAACATTTGAGGCCTGAGCCCTTCAAGGAAAAATCAGAAAAGGCAAAAGCAGGATTTATATAGTCTTCGAATTGAAATAATGGGAGAGGAATCCAGACCAACAAAAGATGTTAATTGGATGTGATAAGGGTCTAGGTGGAATTTCTCATGTTTGTCTATGCAAAATGACAGGCAAAGGAGAAACAAGTGGGGGAAGGGGGGGGGAATTTTAACAAAAGCCAGAGAAGTTGATATTGCCATCCGGTTGGAGGGTGGCCAGTAGAAAAATTAGGTGGTGTACCTCCAATGTACAGGTGGTCTTATTTTGGCAGTGCATGAAACCATGAACTGACATGTCGGCAAGGGTATAAGATGGAGAATTGAAGTGGGTGGCCCCTGAGAGATTCATGCAATTGTGGTGGTCAGAATGGAGGTGCTCGTCAAAGCGATCTCCCAGACTGCATCTAGTCTGTCCGAGTAGAGGACACCACAGTGGGATCACTGTGATGATCCCTGCAAATTCACAAGTGAAATGTTGCTTCACTGGGAAGGACTGTTTGGGGCCCTGAATGGTGCTGAGGGAGGAGGTGTAGATGTAAGTGGAGCATCTCATTGCGGAAGTCAAAGGTTCCCACCTGCTTCAAAAGGACATGAAAGTGAAGATCTGGACCCACTGCAATTCACCTATCGCCACAATCACCCCACAATAGATGCATTATCTCTGGCTCTCCTCTCAGCCCTCAATCACCTCAAAAACAGCAATTTTTACATACAGCTGGTCTTCATCGACTATAGCTCAGCCTTCAATACCATTATTCTCTCATTATTCTCTAGAGCGACAAATTCTAGGCCTCTACCCCCAATCCTGCAACTGGATCCTTGACTTTCTCAATTCTGTACGAATTGGAAACAACGTCACCTGCTCACTGATTATCAACAACCCAAGGATGCGTGTTTAGCCTAGTGCTCTACTCATTTTACACCCATGATTGGCTGGACCCAATTTCAATGCCGATTACCACTGAATCACAAATGGCAATAAGGAAGTGTACAGGAGGGAGGTAATGATGTTGGAGAGTACAGAGAAGATTTACCAGCATTTTTCCTGGAGGAGCATTATCAGCTTTTCAAATGTATTCTTTGGAGTATGGAAGAATGAGAGGGGATCTTAGAAACATTTTTAACGCTAAAAGGATTGGACAGAATAGATGTGAATAAGATATTTCCCTTGGTGGGTGAATTGAGGACAAGAGGGCACAAGTCTTCTATTTGTGGAATTTGTTGTCACATACAGCTATGGAGTTACAGAGATAGATCAGCAAAGACAACATTTTAATATTTTGGGGTTCAATCAGGGGTCTGGTGATGACAGTTTTGAATCTGGTGCTGCGTGATCTCAAACTTAAAAATCATCTTCCTGGTGGGATGAGGCCTTTAACATGCTACCTGATTTTCCAAGGCATAAGAGATATAGATGGAGGGATGGTGCTATGTGTCATGTCCTAGGTCTCATTCACAACTCTCTGCGGTTTCTTACACTCTTGGGCGGAGTAGTTCCCATACTCAACACCAATTCACCCTGACAGGATACTTTCAATGCTCAATAAATGCAGATAATTTTCAGTTTGTCACAAACTTCAGGAAATATTCTACTTCCCTATTTTTTATACCTTGGATGCATTACTAAATCAGAATTCAGGATAAGAATTTATTGTTATGAAAATGTTACGAAATCTGTTGTTTTGCAGCAGCATTATATGCGCAAAATTGCAGAAAAATTATATTTTTAAATAAATTATGCAAAAGAAGAAAAAGTGAGATAGTGTCTGTAGTTCATTGTCTATTCAGAAATCTGATGGCAGAGGGGAAGGAGCTATTCCAGTATCATTGGGTGTTTGCCTTCAGGCTCCTATACCTCCTTTCTGATGGTATCAGTGAGCAGAGGGGCCATTGACCAATTGAGAGAGCAGTTAAATTTGTTTACTAAAATTGATTGTTGATTTGTTCTCTATAGTTCAGTTGATCTTATTTTCCAAAGTGAATTTCTGTGTATTCTTTTTTTTTTTTTTTTTTTTTTTTTTTTTAAATTTTTTATTTTTCACACCATAAATCACAATAGCCATGATATACACTTTTTCTTTTCCACACATTTACAGTGACTTTTTCTCCCTCCCCCCTCCCTCCTCCCAAGCCACCCCCCCATCCCTCCCCCCTCTCATCCATTTTAGTTATACAATCTAGGTTGCATTAATTCAGTTAGACAATGTTGTCATTCAACAAAAATACACCAGAAATTCTACTGAGTCCATTTTTTTCTTCTCTTCTCCTTCCATCAACTTAGGTAATGTTTGTTCCCGGTAGGTTTTCGCTATTGTATTTAATGTAAGGCTCCCATACTTGTTCGAATATTTCGATATTATTTCTTAAACTATATGTTATTTTTTCTAATGGAATACATTTATTCATTTCTATATACCATTGTTGTATTTTCAAATTATCTTCCAATTTCCAGGTTGACATAATACATTTTTTTGCTACAGCTAGGGCTATCTTAACAAATCTTTTTTGTGCATCCTCCAAGTCAATTCCAAATTCTTTATTTTTTATGTTACTTAGGAGAAAGATCTCTGGATTCTTTGGTATATTGTTTTCTGTTATTTTATTTAATATCTGATTGAGATCATCCCAAAATTTTTCTACTCTCTCACATGTCCAGATTGCATGAATTGTTGTTCCCCTTTCTTTTTTACATCGAAAACATCTATCAGATACTGTTGGGTCCCATTTATTTAACTTTTGCGGTGTAATGTATAGTCTGTGTAACCAATTATATTGTATCATACGCAGCCTCGTATTTATTGTATTTCTCATCGTTCCAGAGCATAACTTCTCCCATGTTTCCTTTTTTATCTTTATATTTAAATCTTGTTCCCATTTTTGTTTAGTTTTACCATTTGTTTCCTCATTTTCCTTTTCTTGCAGTTTAATATACATATTTTTTATAAATCTTTTGATTAACATTGTATCTGTAATCACATATTCAAGGTTACTTCCCTCTGGTAAACTCAAGTTGCTTCCTAATTTATCTTTCAAGTAGGATCTCAGTTGGTAATATGCCAGCGCTGTATCTCCCGTTATATTGTACTTATCTCTCATTTGTTCAAAGGATAAGAATCTACTTCCTGAAAAACAATTTTCTATTCTTTTAATCCCTTTTTTTTCCCATTTTCTAAAGGCAAGGTTGTCTATTGTAAAAGGGAGTAGCTTATTTTGCGTCAATATTAGTTTTGGTATTTGGTAATTTATTTTATTTCTTTCTACATGTATCTTCTTCCATATATTGAGGAGATGGTGTAATACTGGAGAAGTTCTATGTTGTACCAATTTTTCGTCCCATTTATATAATATGTGTTCAGGTATCTTTTCCCCTATTTTATCTAATTCTAGTCTCGTCCAGTCTGGTTTTTCCCTTGTTTGATAAAAATCTGATAGGTACCTTAATTGTGCGGCTCTATAATAATTTTTGAAGTTTGGCAATTGTAAGCCTCCTTGTTTATACCATTCTGTTAATTTGTCTAGTGCTATCCTCGGTTTCCCCCCTCTCCATAAAAATCTCCTTATTATTTTCTTTAACTCTTTGAAGAATTTTTCTGTCAGTTGTATTGGCAATGCCTGAAATAAGTATAGTATCCTTGGAAAAATGTTCATTTTAATACAGTGTTAGTGGTAGCTCTTTCCAATGCTCTAAATCATCCTGTAGTTTTTTCATTAGTGGATTGTAATTGAGTTTATATAATTGGCCTAGATTTTTGTTTATTTGCACACCTAGGTATCTTATTGCCTGCGTTTGCCATCTGAATGGGGATTCCTCCTTAAATTTTGAGAAATCCGCGTTATTCATAGGCATTGCTTCACTTTTATTTACGTTTATCTTGTATCCCGACACTTCTCCATATTCCTTCAATTTCTTATATAGTTCTTTTATTGATAGTTCTGGTTCTGTTAAGTACACTATCACATCATCCGCAAACAGACTGATTTTATATTCCCTGTCTTTTATTTTTATTCCTTTTATATTATTATCTCTTCTTATCGATTCTGCTAGTGGTTCTATAGCTAGCGCAAACAATAATGGTGATAGTGGGCATCCCTGCCGCGTTGACCTGCTTAAGTTAAATTGCTTTGATACATGTCCATTTACTGTCACTTTCGCTAACGGTCCCTTATATAATGCTTTAATCCAATTAATATACTTCTCCGGTAAACTGAATTTTTGCAATACTTTGAACAAGTAATTCCATTCTACTCTGTCGAAGGCCTTCTCTGCGTCTAAAGCAACTGCTACTGCCGGTGCTTTATTTCCTTCTACTGCATGAATTAAGTTAATAAATTTACAAATATTGTCTGTTGTGCGTCTTTTTTTGATAAATCCAGTTTGGTCTAAATTTACCATTTTCGGTACCTGTTCTGCTAATCTGTTCGCTAATAGTTTAGCTATTATCTTATAATCTGTGTTTAGCAAAGATATTGGTCTATATGACGCTGGTGAGAGTGGATCTTTCCCTTGTTTTAGTATCACTGTAATTATTGCTGTTTTACATGAATCTGGTAAGTTTTGTGTCTCATCAATCTGGTTGATTACATCCAGGAGGGGCGGTATTATTAGGTCTTTAAATGTTTTGTAGAATTCTATTGGGAGTCCATCCTCTCCTGGTGTCTTATTATTTGGTAAATTTTTTATTATCTCTTGTATTTCTACTGTTCCAAATGGTTCTGTTAATTTATTTTGTTCCTCTATTTGTAGTTTTGGTAGTTCAATTTTAGTCAAAAATTCATCTATTTTCCCTTCTTTCCCTTCGTTAATTTCTGTGTATTCTTGATGCAGATCGATTCAATAGCACTATCCAGTAAAAGACTCTTAGACAGGCATGTGGATGCAAGAAAATTAGAGGGTTACAGGTGTGAGGTAGGGAAGGTCTAGATTGTTGAGTAGGTTTATATAGGTCACATAGCATCTTGGGCTGACGGGCCTGTACTGTGCTGTAATATTCTATATTAAATATGGGGGAAATCTTCCAATGATAGAGTTAACTGCCGATCTAGTTTTCATCCTTTTTCAATTAATGAAGATAACTTGCTTGATGTAGCTAATTAGATATTGGTTTCGTTGCTCAACTTGACTGATTTTAAAATCCCAATGCATTGCATGAGAACTTCACCAACTTCCACATTGAAGACAGATGACGTTTGCTGACAGGAAGTTTCTTATCATTTGCTGAACGATGGCTAATATCTTGTGGCTAAAATATTTAACTCTGAAAATGTTGATTCTGATTTTTAAAAAATTATTACAAAAAGAGTTTTTGTCTTGATACCATATCAGAATCTACAGTATTTTAACAGATAATGTTACAGAATTGTTTTTAAGCAAGGATTTATTTTCAAATTCATAAATAATTCAGCTTTTAGTCACAAATGTTTCTAGTTGTATCAAATGAATTTGTACTTTTTTTTGTTAAAGTACATTTGCATCTTGGATGTCAGCTTCATTTGAAAGCTTTTGATTGATTTATGCCAATGTAACCTCTGCCTTCAGTCTAAGTTTTAAAATTTTCAATGTCTTAATCATCTTTTGTGATTTAAGCCACAAATCCTACTTGTTTTTTTTATTAATTAATGGGTGTTGATAGTTCAAGTAAACTTTTAACCTCTCTTAATTCTCTGGAGAATTCTGCTCAGAATGTGTAGAAAAGACATCTTTCTTCTAAACATTAATGTGTTTGTCTTGGCCATTTGATAGAATGGGATTTTGTTGTTCCAGATTTCAGAGTTTATTGACAGCATGACATCACATACAACCCTGAGATTCCTTTTTTCTGTGGGTGCAGCAAAAAATAAACTGTACACAGTGTAAAACATGTAAACAAACAAGGAACGGTAAGCAAACTATGCAATGCAAAGATATCAATAAGATAATAAAGTGCAGAAGTAAAAGTCCTTAAATGAGTCTGAGTTTGCCATTGAGTCTGATGGTGGAGGGGTAGCAGCTGATCCTGAATCTGGTGTATGTCTGTGTCTTGAGGCACCTATACTTCTTTCCTGCTGGCAGCAGTGAGAGCTGTATGTGTGGTGGTTGGTGAAGGATTATGATGATTGCTGCTATTCTCCAATGGCAGCGATCCCTGTAGATGTGCTCAATAGTGGGGTGAGTTTTGCCGGTGATGTCCTGGGCTGTGCCCACTGCCTTTTGGAGGGTGTAAAGCTCGGGATTTGGTGTTTCCGTACCTGACTATGATGCAGCCAGTCAGCACACTTTCCACCACACCTCTGTAGAAATTTGCCATGGTTTCTGATGTCATATCAAACCTCCCCAAACTCCTGAGGAAGTAGATGTACTGAAGTACTTTCATCACTATGCCATTGGTGTGTTGGGTCCTGGAAAGATCCTCCAAGATGGTGGCTCCCAAAACCTTAAATTTGTTCACCCTCTCCACCTCTGACTTCCCCATTGATCTTTGGATTGTATATCTCTGGCTTTTCTTTCCTGAATCAACAATCAGCTGCTTAGTTTTGGTGACCTTGAGTGCAAGGTTGTTATTGCTGTTGCACCATTCAGCCAAGTTTTCACTCTCCATCCTGTACGCTGACTCATCCCCTTCCTTTATGCAACCCACTGCCTTGGTATTGTCGGCAAAATTTGTAGATGGTGTTATTGTCACATCGAGCCACACAGTTGTAAGTGTAAAGTAGAGCAAGGGGCTAAGAATGCAGCCCTGTGGCACCTCCATACTAACGGAGATTGTGGAGGAAAATTTCTTACCAATCTTCACTGATTGTGGTTTGGAAATGAGGAAATCCATAATCCAATTACACAGTAGGGTGTTAACTCCCAGGACTTGGAGTTTGCTGATCAATTTTGAGGATAAGATTTTGTTAAATGTCAAACTATAGTTGATGAAGAGCATCATATGTATGCATCTTTGCTGATGGGATTTTGTTGTGTTCACCTCGTTCTGAAAGAATAGCACTTTATGAAGTTGCCTCGAGGATATCATCTATTATGGGCATGAGCGGGACTATGAAAACAAGAGTTAAGGCACTCACAAGTGTATCATAAATGTAGTGTGAAAGAAATGGCGATCAAAGTTGCGTCACTATTTTCACAAAAGTATAAATTTTGTCATCTTGATAATCTTTAAAGTTAGCTTGTTGTCGTTAACATGTCTATTTAAATTGTATGCAATTTTGAATCCATTATTAATTAATAACCCAGTAAGATCTCTGTCATGCTTTTTAACTTCCAATACGATGAAAATCTGATACTTTCCAAGGCATTATGTTGAAATAATTGTTTCCTCCTGTTACTGCACTTCATCATATCCCAAAAGCTGTGTTAAACATTGCTTCATACTTATTCTTCCAACAGAGATGGAATTTAAAAAAATCAGCAAAGCTTTTTTCATTTACTCATTGTGACAAATCGTATAATAACTTCATTCATTGTAACTGAATTATTTTAAAACAATTAAAACAATAGCTGAAGATGCTTTAATTTTCATTCAAGTAATGGTTGTGAGGATATGATGTGTTCCTTCTGCAGCAGGAAGTTGTGCCCCATTGCTGACCGCATTGGTTTTCATTTCACATCATGATGCAGGCTGAACAAAACATGGGGAGGTGTAAGAAAGTGGGGGTTAGTGATGTTTTCCACTCTAAACCATTATGTTGCTGATGTAAAATATTATTTAAAGATTCTTGAGAAAAGAAGCAGAAATAGTTGAGTTGTTTACAAATTTCATTGACAGAATCAAATTGAGTTGCTCACCACAGTAACGCATGCAGTAATGTAATATCCTTCCGATCTCGCCTCTGATCTGTTTCCTTTATGAAATTGTTGCATCAGTTCTGTTGCATAACAGTACATTGAACTACATTAAATATCATGCAGGACCTGGGCATATTTCCCCCTTTGCAGCAACATCCGATGGTACCTATTTCATTTAAAATGCTAACAGACCTTCAAAAAATGGTCAGTAAATTTGCAGAAATGAACCTTTTCACTGTGAATTTAATATTTCAAGTTACCAGTAGGTTGCCTCCATACTCTGTTGAGGGGTGCTGATTTATTGTTAACTTTTGATACTGAAATGGAGGATGGAGCCCTCTCAGTTCCTGGAAATGTGAAGGGAAGATTGGTAGAAGAATTCGGGTTCAAGTTGATTATAATCTGATTGTACGCATCTTCTTTGGCTTGGCTTCGCGGACAAAGATTTATGGAGGGGTAATGTCCACGTCAGCTGCAGGCTCGTTTGTGGCTGACAAGTCCGATGCTGGACAGGCAGGCACGGTTGCAGCGGTTGCAAGGGAAAATTGGTGGGTTGGGGTTGGGTTTTTCCTCCTTTGTTTTTTGTCAGTGAGGTGGGCTCTGCAGTCTTCTTCAAAGGAGGTTGCTGCCCGCCGAACTGTGAGGTGCCAAGATGCATGGTTTGAGGCGATATCAGCCCACTGGCGGTGGTCAATGGGGTAGGCACCAAGAGATTTCTTTAGGCAGTCCTTGTACCTCTTCTTTGGTGCACCTCTGTCACGGTGGCCAGTGGAGAGCTTGCTATATAACACGATCTTGGGAAGGTGACGGTGCTCCATTCTGGAGACGTGACCTACCCAGCGCAGTTGGATCTTCAGCAGCGTGGATTTGATGCTGTCGGCCTCTGTCATCTTGAGTACTTCGATGTTAGGGATGAAGTCGCTCCAATGAATGTACACATACAACCTGATATAATGGCATCTCTCCCAACATGGTACATGCACAAACACACAAGGGACAGTATATAAATATCATAGAAATAATTTGTAATTAATATCTATAAATATTTGGGATGACTTTCGCAATGATGCTGTTCATCAGTCTCCCACAGCCTGTGAGAAGAAGTTATTCCCCGGCTTGGCCGTCCTGATTTTGATACTCCTGCACTGCCTTGATGATAGTGGGTTGAAGATGCTGTAACAATATTACTATCTGGGGAGAATTTATAAGATTTAGAGTAGGTCATATACATTCACACATTTTAAAACACTTCTGTTTGAAAGACTGAAGAATTCACATTGCAGGATCTCTTGGAGAATGGAAGAACCTTTCACAAGTAGGTGTTAATTGAACTGCTTGACCATTGTCATGCTGACTATCAGTACCTTTCTGCAAAGTGCTCACAGAAAGGTCAATTCTGGATTGCTTACTAAAGATAACTTGAGAAGAAGAACTCCTGTTTTGCTGGAGAAGGTGGAGGTTTTTTGCAAGACGTGAGTCACATGCTCTCTTTGGAGTTTCAGTTGGAAAAGAGAGAGTTGAGTTAACAGCTCAAGTCAGTCAGTGTGTGGGACACTGACAAGTAACTGAAAAGTGTAATCCAGGGAAAACTGTTTGAAACTGAAGAAAGCATGTTCCAGAGCAGTAAATGGCTGGAAGTGATATCTGTCTGATGTTTCTCTTGAAATAGAGGAAGGAATGGAACTCTGTGGTAGCTTGAAGAAAGAGGTTACCATCTAGAAGACCCTGATGGGGCAAGTTTCATCAGCGAGACCCTGAGGTGAGTAGTGGTGGTACCTCAGTTGTGGAAATCCTGGAGCAACAAATATCTCTCTCTGCAAACCCTACAAGAATCTTCCTGAGCAGTAAACATTTACCTTTCAAGCTCCAAGCCTGGTGAACATGTTAAGTTCTTTGCGCAGTATGGTGATTGCCTACAACCAGAGAACATGGAAGATGAAGTGAGATTGAACTGTGAACCAAAGAACTTTACTTGAATTTCACACATATTACATACACGTGAGCTTAGAATTAGAAGGGGGTAATTTGGGTTAGTATAGAGTATAGTATAAGAATAGAGTTAAATTAAAGTTTGATTCTATTTTCATGTTTGAAGTTGATTAAAAATAACTTTTTGAAAGCCACTTGTCTTGGTGAATGTCTATTGCTGTTGGGTTTTGGGGTCCTTTGGGCTCATAACAATACTTTACAATGGATGGAAAGAAATTTCTATAATTATAAAGGGAGATGCCATTGATCCTCTCAGCTGTTTTAATGATCCTGTAGGTAGACTCCTGATCTGATGCTTTGCAGCTACCATACCACACAATAATGCAGCCAGATTGGACACTCAGTTGTGCTCCTGGAGGAAGTGTAGGCCTTTCTGATGAATGATGGGTGGGGGGTTATGAGTCCAGGATGGGTGGGGGGTTATGAGTCCAAGGAATTTTTGTGCTCTCCATTCTCTATGATGGAACATGAAGTACACATTCATCTCTTTCGTCTTGACAATATTCAGACTTATTGTGCCATATTTTCATGCTGTTGTTTTCTTCTGGCATTTATCTAAGTTTATATCACTATTATGCTAAAGGTGGGAAGGATGGATACCAGTATATCTCACAATGACCAATTGCCAATGAAGTTTTAACAGGAAGCTTAATCTTTGATAACTGCCTGTTGAAGATAGCGTCAGCACTTGGTTTCCTTTTCCTCTTCATGTTATCTTTGAAAGTACAGTTGGTGAATTAAAATGAGTCCAGTTGCTTTCTGATTCAAGGTCCATGAAAGATTAGAGCACCAGAAGATATTTTTTCCCACCCAATTGCACTTTGGGTACTTGTAAGGTGTGGCATTCTTTATTCCATCGATAGCAGTAATAACACAAAGGCTTTAAAAAGCGATAACTACATACACATTCGAAATTGACTACCCTGTTCATCTGCAACTGAAAGTGCTTGCTGGTTGTTATGCAATTGTTCTTGCTTATTGAAACTGAAGAAATTAGGCTGTTTTGCATTTAAACATTTTATCTGGGCTGATGTGACTTGACTGTTGTGTTGGTTCTACATTTTTAGATCAGGCAGGGCTTCACTTCACTTTGTCTGTTTACCCTTTTTAGAACCTCACTGAACTGTGCGTCTAACAAATAACCTCAATTTTGAGTTTTTCCCCAACTGATTCATTGTGTATCTTTGTTTTGGATTCTTCCACCAGGGAGATGAAGAGAAATGGTTAAATCCTTTATCCAATGGAAATATGCTCATAGTTTGACTGATTTAGTTCTGTTTATGTTCCGATAACTTTTCAGAGTAAACCCATCAACTATAACTACTATTCCATCCAGAAGTGCAGTGTACAGAGCTCAATCCATTGCTCTGGATGATTTATAAAACTATATCAAAACTTCCATTTATTTTTATGTGGTCTCTTTCTCCTTTTATTGTCTCTTTTAATTCAATTAAATATACTATTGCAGTTTTTAAAAAAGTTATTTTTCCAGTTTTTTGTAAACAAAGTACCTTTTCGGCTGCATCAAGTAATAATGTTGCTGCATATATGTTGTACAACAAATATGACAATAAACTCCATTATTGGAATACAGACTGGTGATAAAAGTACATGACCAGCTAGTATTGCTTTCAATATGTTGATTTCTAAATATGCACTTCCATTGTTTTAGAAACTACTTCGATCTATCTGTTGCTCCTGTGAGATCTCTCAGCAACCTTTAACACCTTGCAATATTGATGAATCTGTGTCACCTAATGTGTTGTCTGCAAATCACCCAATGTAAATCTCTGGAGGGCATTGGCAATTGCATTTGCAATTGGTGTGCATGTAGCGGCAGCTACACTGCTCCTGCAAGAACACACAAAGTGAAGTGACCAGCTAGTATTACAGGCTGCTGGGCTGTACTTGTACTGAGAACTGCACTGGAGGGCGCTGACGTCACCCGGGCGTCACGTGGTCCCCCAGCGCGGGCTTCTGAGCCCCGTACTAGGAGAAAGGGAACACCCCCGACAGCGCCATTTTGATCGGCTGCCCCGCTGCGTGGCTTACAAACGGGGCCGGTTCACCTGCCTAGTGGTGAGCTGCCACATGCACACCATTTATGTTATTATGTCCCATCTCTCAACCAGTACTTGAGCCATGTAAATGGTTGCTTTGCACATTTTAAAAAAAATTAATAGTCCCCTGTTTCGTCCAATATATTGATATTTGGCTATATGCCTTGAAGTGGCTAATAGTAATTCTGTTAAGTAATTTTTTAAAAATAATAGTTTTACAGCATGTGAGCTCAAAACTCAATCACTTGCTTCATGGCTGTGTAAATCTTTTTACATTTTTTAGTAAAGCAATGAAGCATGACACAAACTTTTTTATTTCCATGTTGAATATTTCCATTCTGTGAATAGTTAATGGTGGACATAATGTGCAAATATGCAATATGAAATGCAAAATGTCACGTACTTTGCACCAAAATAGTGCAGATATTTTAGATTCATTCAAGGGATGTACGTTTCACAGGCTGAGCCCCATATAATTTCCATTGCCCATCTCTAATTGTCCCAGAGAATGTGATGGTCAGCTATCCATACTTGGGTATTCCCACAATGCTGTAATGGAGGGAATTCTAAGGTTGTGTTTCAGCTTTATTAAAGTCAAGGATAGTGTATGGCTCGGTGGGCAACTTCCAGGTGGTGGTAGTCCTGCACTTTTGCTGTCCTTGACCTTCTTGCTGGGAGATGCATGGGTTTTGAAGCTGCTGTCTAAGAAGTCTTAAGAGTTTATGCATTGCTAAAATAAGATGAGAGTGACACGTGACCTGTTGAATAACACAAGCATACATTTCTAACACCATCCACTGGAGAACTGTGTAGAAAATGTTTGATCCGATTTGAACCTAAAGGCTAAGATTGTATAATCCATAACCATTAGGAATAAAAATGATTCTCCGAAGTGATGGTTGCATAAGGCTGCCACCTAGTGCAGTGATTATTAAAATTCTCAAAGAGAAAGCAATTACTGATTCCTGAACTGATTACAGAATGAACTTGAAGACAGGTAATAGATAGCACTTGTTTGTTTTGATCCATGTTAGCCTAAACTTCATAATCAAGTTGATGGAGGAAGAATATCTTTTCATTTGAGGGCTTAATTCAGTTGTGAAGGAAAATATACAGAAGGGAGCAAAAATTAAAATGTTAACTGAAATAATTTGTTTTGTAACAGGACTCGTGTAGGATGCTGGCCTTCTGTAGAATATTTGAATGGCCTTGTGACTGAATTTATAAGTTTATGTCAGTAAATACTGTAATTACTTTGGACAACAAACTTTTTCAAAAGGTTTTCTTTCTGAAAAGTGGGGATTATGCTAGACAATTTCAAGCTGAACACAAAGATAATTTCAGATTTGCTGTATCACGTCGGAAGTTGGAGAAACATTAAATTTACTTTTATTCACTTCAGCATGTTCAATCGCATAGTGATGCTAACTCATTGTGTTAGTTCAACTGACCTAAAAGTGTTTTGCCGCTGATTTTCGTTTGTACTTGGCATGATGCTTTTCGTATCAGTCTCCAACAAATGGATACCAATTGCCCTGATACTGCTTTTCCATGGTCACAATGCCCTGGTGAAACCTTTTACTTTGTTCATCACTGACTGCACCAAGATCTGCAGGGAAGAAGCCCAAGTATGAATGCAGAAAATGAATTTTCAATGACATGTTGCATTTCATAATTTTGTATGCTTGAAGTAGACTTAAAATATGACAGGAAATTGCAAAAATAAGCTGTATCTAGAAACAAAAATGATACATGATAGGAAATTTTGTGATCAGCAGTCCAAAGTACACCCAAAAGTATTCAGGAAGCAAAATTTTCCTTGTCCATTGTTACCTGCCTTTTCACATCTATGATTAGTGTTAAAAGTTAGTTACTAATTATACTGGTTGTAAGCTTCTCCTTATTTCCTAGTCAATATAAGTGTGAAAAATTTTGCAGTGCAATATAATGGACAACTTTTCCTTGAGATGGACGAGCAAAATGTTGCTTAAAAACTACAAATAGAAACATAGAACATTATAGCAAAGAAACTGGCCCTTATCTGTGCTCAGCTATAGCCCTCCATAGCCTTCCTATTCACCTGTCTAAATTATACTTAAATGTTTAAATTAAGCTTGCATTCACCACTTCAGCTTCAGCTTATACCTTAACTTTCCTTTACTCTGTGCCCCCCCCCCCCTTTTCCCTCCCTCCACCCACAAATATAAGAATATAACTTTGTACCATCAGAGCTCTCACTTTTTTATGATTTTTTTCTGGGATATCGCATTTTTACATACATTGGAGGGCCATGTTTACAATTGGACCCCTATTTAATCAAAATATAGTTGCCATAACTTAATGAAAGTGTCATTTATTTTTTTAAAAGTTTTTAAGTAATTTTCTCCATGGGTAATCAACTACGCATCTCCCCACCCCTTCGAGCAATAAGTAGGGAGAGTCAAAGTTCCAAGTGATTGCTATACACTTCTTAGCCACAGCCAGGGCTAACTTAACTTAACAAATATGTAATTTGGTAAATTTATTACTCACATCATAAAGTTTCCCAGAAGGTACAGTTCTAGGTTGTATGTGAAGGTCACTCCTGTTACTCTTACTGTTACTCTTATTAGTATTTCAGCGATATATCAGAATGACCGTACCTTCACACATGACCAAGTAGAATGTAGGAAGAATTCAATTTCGATGTCACATCTAAAGCACATTTCAGATATTTCAGATTTTGATTTATGTAATTTTTGTGGTGTAAGAAAGATATCATTGATGTAGAAAATTGTATTGGACCAGTCCATATTTCGCATTAATCGTTGATGTCCTACTATCCAAACACCAGTCAGACCAGCATTCCTCTGGTATTGTAGCACTTAGATCCTTCTTCCACATCTCCCTTGACATTTGTAGGCCTGGCTTAATTAACGTTCTCACCTGAGAGAGCAGAATACATTGTAGTTATGAATTTAGATGTATTTCCCAGTTGAAGCATCCCCACCACTTCATTACTCAGAAGATGGACCTCAACTGAAGAAAGCAGTGGAAGATTCGATTTGACAGATTATATTTCTGTTTTAGTTCAAAGGACATAAGTAGCCCTTCTTCATAGCAATCTTCAATATGTTTAATACCTTTCTAATGCCAAATATTTAAATTCTATTGCCCAAGTTCATGGGTAATGGTTCATTCTGATATCCCCCCTTTTTTTTCCAATATCTCATTAATTTTGTGCCAGATTTTAATCATATGTATTAGAATGGGTTTATCTGGTTTTAAAAAAATATTAATTTGGCTTTCCATTTATAAATGAAATATTTTGCTGCACCCTCCCTCATTGTATGTATTCTCATTTTGATCCACAAGGGAGAGTTCTCTTCTTTGAAAATGGCTGAGAGGAACCTCACCTGAGCTGCTAAATAATTTTTTTTTAATCTGGTAATCTCCATCCTCCCCAAATTATAGTTCCATGTCAGTTTCTCCATGGTGATCTTAGCCATTTCATTATTCCAAATAAATTGTCTTATATAACCATTAAGTATCTCTAAAAATTCTTAGGTAAAGAAATCGGCAACAATTGAAAGAGGTATTGCATAACTTATTTTTCACACAATTAGCCCTTCCAATTAAGGTAATAGGCAGATATTTCCATCTTTTAAATCCTCCTATCTTTCCAAGCAGTGGGAGATAGTTAAGTTTGTACAGATTTTTAAGTTATTATCCACCATTATTCCTAAATATTTAATTACATCTATTTTCCATTTAAACTGGCTTCCTTTTGATACCTTTCATAGTTAAAATTTGTTAATTGTATAATTTCACTTTTTTCCAAATCTATTTTGTAACCTGAGACTCTCCCATATTTTTCCAATGTGGTCTGTAGTTTGGCCAAAGACTCAGCTGGGTCTGATTAGTATAGCTGCACATCATCTGGAAATAAATTGATTTTATATTCTTCCTGGCTAATTCTGAATCTATTTATATCCCGATTGCTCCTTATAATTTCTGCTAATGGTTTAATCGCCTAACAAAGAGGCCTGGAGATAATGGGAACCCCTATCTGCTGGATCTGCTCAAAGCAAACATCAATGACATTTGGCCATTGGTTATAATTTTGGCCTGTGGTTTATGGTGAAGAGTTCTTATCCAATCAATAAATGTTCAGCCCATTCCAAATCTTTTTAGTACTTTGAATAAGGATGGCCACTCTAGTCCATCAAATGCCTTTTCTGCATCTAATGATACAATTGTACTTGATTTTCTTTGGACTTAGTCAAATTAATTCTATTAAATAATCTGCGCGAATTATCTACAGATTGTCTTTTTTAACAAAGCCCATCTGGTCTGAATTTATCAGTTTAGGTAGATATTCCCCATGCCAATTGGTTAACACTTTTGCCAAAATTTTGTAATCTGCATTTTTTAACAAGGAGCCAGTATGAAGACAGTTTTAGCATATCCCTTTTTCTTTGGTAGTACCGTAGTAATAGCTGTTGAGAAGGATTCCTCAAGAGTCTTAGTTTCAACCACCGTCCAATGTTGCCATAATGAGAGGCATCAAAAGATCTTTGAATTGTTGATAAAATTCAGGTGGGAAACCATCTTCTCCAGGTGACTTATTTGCCTGTAGTGTATTCAGGCTTTTTCGATCTCTAGTGAAGGGGTCATCTAATTCCATCTGATCCCTATCTTCCAATTTTGGCAGTTCAATCACTGAGAAATTCATCTATTTCAATAGAATCCCCTATCAAGTCTAATTCATAAATTTTTGTATAGTATTGTTTGAAAGTATCATTGACTTCCTTCTGATTATATGTTAATTTGTCAGGTTCTGTTTGAATTGCATTGATCATCCTTGATGTCTCTTCTGCCTTTAATTGTCATGACAAAACTTTATTCTATTTCCTCATAGTACTTCTGTTTTGACTTTAAGATAAGTTTTTTTCTATTCTATGTTTTGTAAAGTATTATATTTCAATTTTTAACTTACCAACATTTTGTATTTTTCTTTCAAACCCGTTCTGATTTTTTTTCCAGTTCTGTTATTTCTCCATTCCATTGTTCTCTGCCATATATTACTTTTTGCATATGAAATCATCTGTCCCCTCAAATAAGCTTTTTAGTGTATCCCATATTGGGAAACTAACATTAATAGAGGGTCAATTTGTTTCGCAAAATAATTGTGAATGGCCTAAGCTCAATGAGAGTGGAACAGGAAAAGGTTTCAGTGGTTCTAGCACCTATTATGTCATAAGATATTGATAACACTAACCTCATCTGTTGTGGATGGTCAAAAAAACAGACAAATTATTTTTTAACAACTGTCTTGCTGTTCGCCAACATTATTAAGCAGGCATATTTGCTTTTAGTTTGATGTTTGTTTTGGAGCAAAAAAAAAGGAACTGGCAATGTTTGTAGTCCCAAATAATGTGAAAGTAATCAATGGTGAAAATGGGTAGCTTCAAAACAAAAGTTATTAAAAGAGAAAATTTTGAATGTCATTCGACTTTAGCGTTTCTGTAGCTTAATGAATGATCATTTTCAACAAAATCTGCTTGATTTATTAGGTGTTTTCTTTTTAAAAAAATAAAAAGCTGAAAGAACTGTTGACATAAAGGATCCATAGACCTATACTGTAAGTAAATCAAGGGTTTATTACGTAGTGTTAAATTTGTCATTAATTACCAAATTATTTCTATCCTGATGCCCATGTTGAAAGAGAGTCGTAAATTCCAAAGAATAGTGAACCCAGGCTCTGTTTTGTAAAGTTCACAATAATGGAGACAATTTTCACCAAATAAGGCATGTTATTGTCAAAGCTTGATATTGGAAACCCCCCCCCAGGTGTTAAAATTCTAAAACCCTCAGTTCTTCACCTCTTTAAAGGGAGTGCACGAAGATGAAGAGTTAATTTCCTGTGGGTTATGCTAATCGGAAATAACTGCTTTATCAACCTCATGAGTCTTTGCAGAACTGAGGCAATGCTCTTGATATCTGAACTTTCTTGAGTCAAGCTAATGCATCAAAATGTTGAAAATTACAAAATCCCCCGACTCCAGAGTTTCAATATTTATTTTCCCAGTGTTTCTTTACATTTACTTAAGTATACAGGAATAAGAATCAAAGAACAACAGTTTTAATAGCAAATTTTGAA
Source organism: Narcine bancroftii (assembly GCF_036971445.1). Taxonomy (NCBI): domain Eukaryota; kingdom Metazoa; phylum Chordata; class Chondrichthyes; order Torpediniformes; family Narcinidae; genus Narcine; species Narcine bancroftii. The sequence continues at coordinate 111,248,311 of NC_091477.1, read as the reverse complement.
AGGTTTGTTGCAGATCTAAATTTTAAGTTTTGCAAGAAGAAATTGATTCTAAACATACAGTATTATTCCATCATATTGTGTTGAGTCTCTTTGATGTAACAGTATTTCATGCTGTTTAATTCGGCACAGCATTCTCTCCAGAGTAGCATCACTAAATACAAAGAAATGTTGGTGGGACAAGGTAGAGACTTGAAGGACCGAAAAGCCGGTTTCTTTGCTGTGGGGTTGTATAATTCTATGGTTACATAGAGAAAGCATGGGGTAAATCTCAAGTGTTAGATAGGTCATTTCTTTGTATCAAAGAATGATTGAGGAGATTGAATTCAATTTTGTCCATTGATTTAAAAAAAAAACATTTTGTTAATACATTGAAAGAAACCAACAAGTCCATGCTGGTATTTGTGCTGCATGTCAGCCTTTTATCTTATTCATCAAATTGCTTCAGCATATACTTTGCTCCCCCTTGAATACAAGTGTGACAGACATTTTGATTACTTGTGGAGGTGAAGTCATTATTTGAACCATTGAGTAGTTTTTCCTCAATTAGTGAGTGTCTTGTATTTGTAATTGTTAGGCCTGTACTCAAAAATTTAGTTCTCAAATAGTTCCATTGTGCCAGATTGTTCCATCTCTGAGAATGTAATTCATTGGTTGATAAAGATACACTTCAGTAATACTTGGCATTGAGGTTTATGACGGGTGTCATTATACATTCGGCACCTTTGCAGAACAAACTTAGAGATTTTTGATTTTTGATGCATAGGTATGATAATCAAAATAGCGCTGGCAAAAAAAAAATTGACCAGTGCAAGTAAAATAAAAAAGTTGATTCAGAACAAAAGATGTTTGAAAGAAAATTATTTGTGTGAAGCAAGGCTGTGTTCTCGCACCAACCCTCTTTTCAATCTTCTTCAGCATGATGCTGAACCAAGCCATGAAAGACCCCAACAATGAAGACGCTGTTTACATCCGGTACCGCACGGATGGCAGTCTCTTCAATCTGAGGCGCCTGCAAGCTCACACCAAGACACAAGAGAAACTTGTCCGTGAACTACTCTTTGCAGATGATGCCGCTTTAGTTGCCCATTCAGAGCCAGCTCTTCAGCGCTTGACGTCCTGCTTTGCGGAAACTGCCAAAATGTTTGGCCTGGAAGTCAGCCTGAAGAAAACTGAGGTCCTCCATCAGCCAGCTCCCCACCATGACTACCAGCCCCCCCACATCTCCATCGGGCACACAAAACTCAAAACGGTCAACCAGTTTACCTATCTCGGCTGCACCATTTCATCAGATGCAAGGATCGACAATGAGATAGACAACAGACTCGCCAAGGCAAATAGCGCCTTTGGAAGACTACACAAAAGAGTCTGGAAAAACAACCAACTGAAAAACCTCACAAAGATAACCGTATACAGAGCCGTTGTCATACCCACACTCCTGTTCGGCTCCGAATCATGGGTCCTCTACCGGCACCACCTACGGCTCCTAGAACGCTTCCACCAGCGTTGTCTCCGCTCCATCCTCAACATCCATTGGAGCGCTTACACCCCTAACGTCGAAGTACTCGAGATGGCAGAGGTCGAAAGCATCGAGTCCACGCTGCTGAAGATCCAGCTGCGCTGGATGGGTCACGTCTCCAGAATGGAGGACCATCTCCTTCCCAAGATCGTGTTATATGGCGAGCTCTCCACTGGCCACCGTGACAGAGGTGCACCAAAGAAAAGGTACAAGGACTGCCTAAAGAAATCTCTTGGTGCCTGCCACATTGACCACCGCCAGTGGGCTGATAACGCCTCAAACCGTGCATCTTGGCGCCTCACAGTTTGGCGGGCAGCAACCTCCTTTGAAGAAGACCGCAGAGCCCACCTCACTGACAAAAGGCAAAGGAGGAAAAACCCAACACCCAACCCCAACCAACAAATTTTCCCTTGCAACCGCTGCAATCGTGTCTGCCTGTCCCGCATCGGACTTGTCAGCCACAAACGAGCCTGCAGCTGACGTGGACTTTTTACCCCCTCCATAAATCTTCGTCCGCGAAGCCAAGCCAAAGAGAGGGAGAGTAGTTGAAATGAAGTGGCAATTCCAACTGGAGTTTCAACAAACGATGTAGACATAAAGATCTTTTAAAAGTGCGAAGCTGTAGTGAGAGCTTGAAAAAACGAATGAGCAACAAGCAACAGAAACATTGTTATTTTCAGAACCTGAGATACCATGTCAATTTCTTCGTCACAAAAGTCGGTCTTTATTATTAAAGTTTTGTGCCTTTCAACCTTGAACAAATTTCAGGACCACAACACTCTTAAGAGTACCATTTAATATACAAGCCTGTGGCTGATGCATCACCTCTGTGGGTCAAGGAGCTCCCACAACGTACAAATGTGAACCCCACTGCAATCTGATTTAACCAATCACAAAACAGTTTTCTCCCACGTAACAAACATGACCCTATCAGCATTAAGCTACATGCTATATATCTGCAAATTGGATCATTTTGCAGACCAATCAGAGTTATGCTCCATTTTCCCCGGGCATTGTCGTTGCGAGTCACATGATGTGGGAAACTGAAGACTGGGGGAAATTTACTAGTTAAACTGGGAATGACAGGCAAATAAACTTCATGAGGCTTGATTGCTTCGCTAAAGTATTTCCAATTCTCTTGGCATTCTTTCACAAAATAACGAGGCACATGTGGGCATTAATTAAAATTAATCACTACATCAGTCTACATTAGACACTTAGCTCCACATGAATAAAGCACAAAAGACTGCGGTCTCCGTGATTGCAGTAAAAAGAAAAGTGCTGGAGAAACTCAGCGGGTCAAATAGCAAAGATAAAGATACTTAACCACCATTTTGGGCCTGAGTTCTTCATCAAGGTTTTTTCCCCTTCCACATTCCATAGTCTCACGCAATACAACCTCCTGTAGATATGGTAAACATTAAAAATTACAGCCTCTAAGTCCTGTAGGTCAGAGAGGAGTCACCGTTACAGTTTTATTGACAAATTAATGAAAATGCTAAAAAGATTCCAAGTCTAATGATATTGGGTTATCTATATTCCCAAATATAGAAAGTCTCCTTTCTCCCGTTCATATAGTCACACAGGTAGACACGCTCCCCAATATCTTTATCCTGTTGAATCATTATGCACCCTTCTATCCAGCAAGCCAAATGCTGCGATATGGGAATCAGGATTGGTTGGCACTAGCAAAGCTTCCCATAGTCCTAAATAATCAGTGAGCCAACCTGAGAATAATTTCTAATTATTTCCAAAGCACTGATGATGCTTGTCATGTTATCTTCTGAATCTGCAATCAAAACAACACATGCATCACCTGTCAAATTTACTGTGAAGTAGAGTTCACCCTTGTCTTGCCAATATATCGTCTATTGCCATCTTGAGCTTCAAAAGGGTCAGTCTGTGACTTTTCTGAGTGGCTTTTAAAATTTAGAATCCTTTAATCGTCTGGTTTGCGAATACTGACATGGTGTAGGTGATGTTATCTAAGTGATCAACTAAGAGAGTTTCCATACCAAGGGAAAAAGCTGATTTCCCCAATTATCAAGTGAAATTTTCCAATGCAATGATTATATCTTATGGAATTGAGCCATCTCTCACTTTTTTCATGGCAATTCTGGCATCAAATTTTCCTCTACGTGTGGGATTGGTGTGACCCTTGCGTTTTGGATTCTGGTAAATCATAAATGCTATTTTACTCTCTGCAGTCCCTTTTTTAGTCACTGCGTAAATCTCTGCCAGCTATTCTCTCCTACTTTTAAAATGGAAACTTTATCTTCTCCATTAAACCCCCACTGATGCCATTTTGTCCTTGTTTTTCTCCTTTTCCTACTGGGGCTCCACAACCCCCCCCCCCATACTCAAAAAAAACAATAAAGATAATAGAGCAAAAAAAAACAAATTGAAGTTTTGCCTCTAGTTTCTTTGTCCTCTGTAGTATGCTGTTCGTGCCATCTTTGAGAAATGCCCACTTTGAAAACCTGTCAATTATTACGAAGTACTGTAGTAGCATTTTATTTCTGCGTGGTCAACCATATTGTTACAAGCTCAGAGGACCCCAAAACCCAGCAGCAATAGAAATTCACCAAGACAAATGGTTACTTAAACAAAAGTTGCTTTTAATTTTCTTTAAACATAAAAACAGGATCAAACTTTAACTTATTACTATTAACTTAACCCCCTTCTAATTTTAAGTGCACATGTATGTAATGTGTCTATGTTCAGGAAAGTTCTTTGCTTTAATAGACCAATCATTCATTTCTCACTTCTCCGGAGAAGTTCACCAGTATCAGGCAATTTTTATACCGTGCACAGAATTTAACATTTTTGACTTTTCACCAGGCTCTGATGCTTAAAGATAAATGGTTACCGCTCAGCAAGATTATTGTTGGTTTCAGAGATATTTGTTGCTCATTGGACACACACAAACTGATTTCCTCTAATCAGCCACTTCAATGTATTGCTGAAGAAACTTGCCTCATCATGGGTTTTCCAAATGATAACCTCTTCTTCCAGGTCACCACAGAGTTCCTCTTGTTTTCCTTATTTCAGGAGAAACACCCGAGCCAGCCATTTCCTCTTGTAAGGACTGCAAGGGTTTTCAACAGGCTAAACTCAGTACTCACAACCTGTCTTCAAAATGGGGTTTTCAACAAGCCTGCCAGCTTGCCATGTTGCAGCCTCAAAAGCCACTGTTGAACTCGATTCTTTCTCTCTGAGAAATCCTATTTGTTCTTTCCTCTCTCTCTGCTTGTAAAAACCAGAACTTCTTGCAGGGGTAAAAACCCAGTCCTTGAAAGATCTTTATCAGAACTTGAGCCCGGACTCACTATTTGCACCTGCTTTTGAAATTCCTTCCAAAGCAGTTCCATTGTCTTTTGCAAAGCCGCCCTGGCTTCAGCAAAGCTCTTGCATTTTAAATGAGATGTGGTGTAAAGTATCTGTTTGTGAAGTGACCTACACTAAACCCCCACAATCTTTTAAAAACATATTTATGTATAATACATAACCCATAACAATATGTACAAAGTCAATTACTTGGTATGGAATTCCTTTCTTTGTTTCCTGTCAAATTTGGCATTTTGAGATTGGTTTATACCAAAATTGAAAAATGCAATGGTTTCAAATTTTATTCATCATCTTTCTTCCCCCCCCCCCCCCGCAGAGTGGCTCGCTCCATGATCTGCTCTGTAAATTTCCTCCATTAATGAACTTGGCGCCACAATTTTCTCTGTCATAATTTGTTGCCGTAGGGCGAATGATTTGTCCAAAGTGCACCCTTTGCTTTCCCAATCTTGTTGCTCACTAATTGTTGTGGCCTGTTGTGCTTCAACCGAAGGTACCTCTTTTACATCTAACTAAGCTGTTTGATTTGCCGGAGGCCATTACTCCTGCCAATTATCAAATCTCTTGTCTGCGGTTCTCTTGGCTTTGTCAATGTGGTCATTACTGATGGCTTCATGTGTGCACTGCACATTTTACCACTGCCAATTTGGATGGTAATGTCATGGCCTTGAGCTGTTCTATAATTTAATGCATGTTTCTGCCAGGTTTCCTCCTGCAGTGAGGAACCCCCTCCTAACCCAAACCTATGAACTAGCCCCCAAGGAATACACAGAATTGGTGTAGATATTGGCTGCCTGCCCTTCATACAGGCTGCATGCCTCAGCCAATTCTTTGTTCACTTGTTGAACACTGTTGCCTGAATTGAATGGCCTTCAACAATCCAGTAATCCCAGGTGTCTGTTCAATTGAATAGCTGGCCTTTGTCATCTCTGTCCTGAGAAAGTTATCCTGGGAGAGGAAGGCCATTTGGACAAGTTAAGGTGGAAATTTCAGAATGGGTACCCTCCAGTTACTATGAGAGACGTTGACTGAAAAGGATGAGAAGGTGGGCGGAGGGAGAGTTAGACAGGGACATAAACAAGCAAAAATTGATTGAATTCAAGAGATTAAATGGCTTTCACCTCCAAAGAAATTCCCTTCGGAAACAGTGAGTGGAGGATTATCACCGGAGCCCAACTCCCTGATCTGTTGATGCCGTTCTGGCTCTGGTACCCACCTGAGCCGCCATTATGCTCTCCTTAGTCATAGTGGTTGTTTTCTTCTCACTCTCCCAGTAATCACCACCTCTACTTATGTTACTGTGACCACCAACGCTACTTTCCATCTTTTCAGAGTTCTCCTACCTGGATCTGCCAGCCCTTATGGCCTGCAGCATGTCTTCAGGGTTCCGATAAGGCACAAACCTCCTTAATCTGCCCGTACTTGGTTAACATAAGCTTTCTCGTTGGAAAGAACAAAAAAATGAATGAAAACTTTTGGAATTGTTTAAGTTCTTATTGAATGTGGAGTTATGACTGCTGGAAAGGTTCTTATTAATTGCTTCCTCGCTGGATATACATGCTGGACTAAATGTACTCCTTTGCCCAGGGCCTGGACTTTTGTCCATGTTTTCCACATTTCATTGTCTGGCCTGGAACACGAGCTTTGTGTACTCTGTAGGGTTTACCGGTCCTTTGTTCTGAGTATCGTTCATTCCGACAGCTGTAATTGGCTGGCATGCCTCACCAATTTCTATTTCACCAGCCTGAACCTACGATCAATTAATTCCGCAAACCCCATAAAGTTTTAAAAATCCCCCCCTCCCCATGTTAACTTGGTTGCAAAGGGTTCTGTGGAGGATGTCTCCTCTCTCATAGCTTCGACACAGCCTTCGATTCACCTAAGCTAGTTCAGTGGTGGCATAGCCCACAATTCACCTTTTGGGTTAGTTCAATGGTAGGCATATCCCATGAGTGGCGGACTACAGCTCACAGTGTGATGGGGTTAGCGCAGTGGCAGCCTACAGCTCATGATTCATCTAATTTTCTTATATAAACTCTTCTCTTATACATCACTATTCACTTATACTTTATTTCACATTGTTTATTATCCTGCTTTTCACACTTAAAATCCCTTAAATTTTAATGTATGTCTCTCAGCTGCTCATTCCTTGACTCCTGATTTTTAAATTCTCAATTGTACACTCACCCATGAGAGTTCGTCACTCGAACAAGACCACAGCTGGAACTGCCAGACCGCGTGGAGCCTCTTTCACAGACTTCAATGAAAAAGGAGTCTGCATACTTTATCCTAATTTGGCCAATTATATATTGGAGGAATCCCACAGTTCTACAGCCTCCTTCCACAGTCTCACCAGATATTGGATTCCTGGCTAGTTTGCCAAATTTGTGTCATTCTCAATCCAGGTTCTGGGGTGAGGTCCCAATCAGGAATTTACTTCCTGAGGAATAAAAGACTTAGATTTTTCTTTAGCCAATTCCCTCTATTCCAATTACTCTATTAGATTTCCGTCTAAGTTGTTTTAATTGCAACTGGGTAGGACATGAACCTATTGTAGAAACATTAATTATTTTGTCCCCATGCTCGATGGGACTCAAACCCACTTTTCCTCAATTTTTTTTCCCGTGTAATCAAACATCTGGCGGGACTTGACTCACTTTCTTCTACCAGGTCCTTTGTGGACCGTCTGTGTCAAACTAGAGCGAGTGGCTACACTGTGCTAAGGATAACAAAAAGGCCAAGGTAACCATTGGACCTGTTGGGTCCAATGGTCTTTGTCTCCTCATTCTGGCTTTGGCCATTTATTCAGCCTGCCCCTGCTCTGCGACTCATATCTTGAGACCCTCCTTGCAGTGCCAAATGTTAGAGTTTCATGCCTTTCTACCTCAGAAGAAATTTCAGGATTACAACATTTTATTAGAGTTCCTCTTTACTTAATACACAGACCTGTGGGGTAGGGATCGTATCCCCTTTTCCCTGGGCATTGTTCTTGCAAGTCACATAATCTGGGGAACTAGAGGCTGGTGGAAATTTACTTGCTAACTTTGCATTGCCAGGCAACAGAGGTCATGGGGCTCAGCATTTATTCACAAAGCAGCAAGGCATTTATGAATTAAAATTGATTAATCTACATCAGTCTCTGCTCTAGGCAGATCCTTACTTCCACATTATTATTAATATAAATGGCAAGAGGAGTGAAAAATAGTATTGGATATCCAAGTGGTCTCTATTTTATGTTTTAAATCTATGTCAGAAATAAGCTAGATGTTTTGGTCAAATAGATCATAAAATTGCATGAATTGTATTCTGAGAGTGTCATTTTAAAAACCTTGTGCTTGCTCATACTTTGATTTTTGAATGCAGCTTAGAGAAATAAATGCATTGATTGAAGAACTGATCTAGTAGAAAAATGATTTCCCTCAAAATAAAGTTTTATAATAATGGATCAAAGATATTAATCAGTGAGGCCTCGGCTGAAGATCTATGAGACAATAATTTCTTATTCAATAATATAGGTTCATAATGGCTATATAGAGATCCTTTGAGAAGTACCAATAGGTATTCAGTATCAATTGGCAAATTAATTTCAGGATATTGAAGATACTAGAAATAAAAAATTGGAATAAAACTCTGAAAACTGTGCGCAAGAGAATAGGGCAGGTTTTGCATCTTCCAATAGGAATGTTCTGTGAGAAAGAGAGGTTTATACTGATGGAGGAGTGAACCAGGAAATCACACTGGGAATGATTCCTTTGCACTGTTGAGTGGGCAAGAAGAGAAAGGAGTCCAGTGGTGAAATCCTGTTTAAGTCATGGAAGATGTGGTGAATAATGCATTGAATGGGAAGACTGAAAGGTGCAGGGGCAACTTTGTCCTTGTTCTGGATCAGAGGAGAGCATGTGAGAGTAAACATGCAGGAAATGAGTTGCAATTGGGAGCCCTATTAAGAATGGTAGGAGGAAAGCAGATTAATGAAAGATGTATCATGTATAATTAAGATTTATCAGAGGTTCCTGTGTGAAATGTTATATCATCTGAGCAGGCATAACTAAGACAGAGGAATTGTGAAAACCGATTTAAGTTTGGAGGAACTGGAATGGGTTGGATGTAGTCAAGATGGCTGTGGGTTTATTGTAAATATTGATCACTAACCTATGCCCTGAGACAGAAATGTCAACAAAGCAAAAGGAAGAATTAGATATAATCACATGTATGTGAGAGTAGGGTGGAACTTGGCAGCATTTAAATTTTAATTTTATTAAATTTAGACGTCCAACATGGTAACAGGCTATTTAGCCCATGAGTCTGTGCCATTCAATTTACATCCCATTAACCTACACCTCCAATATGTTTTGAATGGTGGGAGGAAACCGGAGCCCATAGAAAAAACCCACACAGACACAGAGAGAACATAAAACTTCTTACAGACAGCACTGGATTCAAACCCTGACCAGTCCAAATCACTGACACTGTAAAGGCATTGCACTAACTGCTACACCAACCATGTTGTGTTAACATTTTTCTTCAACTTGCAGAATTATTAAATGCCAGGGACTTCCTCTTGTAAATGGCCAAAGTGGTGATCCCTATGCCTCTGTCTCACTGGTTGGACCTTCCAGGTACAATATTTGAATTTTTAATTACCAGCTGTTATTCATAGATAAGGCAGATTAATTTTGAAATTTATTTGACAATCACTCTAATAAACTAACTGCTACTTAAACTGTTGGTCTTTCACTTAACCTTCTCATGGATTAAGATGAAATTGATTAATGTCTGAGGAATGAATTGAAGCCTCCTATCTAAATTTGCAAATGTTTAATAATACGTAGACTAGCACAGGAACAAGCCCTTTGGCCCACCATATAAATGTTCTGAATGACAGAGCATAGACTTGTACAGCATAGAAACTGGCCCTTCAGCCCAACTGCAAGCCTTATCTAGTCCCATTAACCCATATTCTTCCAAGCCTTTCCTATCCATGTATTAGTCTTGATGTCTTTCAAACATTCTAATTATGCCTGCCTGTACCACTTCCTCTGGCAGCTCATTCCTCATCCCCTCCACCCCCTGTGTGGCGCAAGATGCTACTCTGGTCCCCTTTCTGTCTTTTGCCTCTCATCCTAAATTTATCCTAGCACTGAAATGAAAACAATCCTATTCTTTCAACCTTTCATAGCTAATACTCTCCAATCCTAGTATAGGTACAATACTGATGAATCCATTCTGTATCTTCTCAAAACCATCACATTCCTTCCTGCAGTATGGCAATCAGAACTACAAATGTCACTGCACCAAAGTTTTATACAGTTGCAACACGACTTCCCAACTTTTATATTCCCTGACCAATCAAGGCAAGTGTGCAATGCACCTCTATTACTACTTTAAGAAATCCTCAGACTTTCATTCCAAGATCCCTCTGTACATCAGTGCTCCTAAGGATCCTGCCATTTACAAAAGCCTCAGATTACAGGGGGGATGGAGATGTTGCATTCCAAGAAATTAATCACATCACGATTTTTTGTAACATGAAGTTGCGTCTCCTGATCGTATCAATAAATACGTGTTGGGAATTTTTTTCATAAATTCTGAGAGTGAAATTTATCCACATATCAAACCTTTGGGTCATAATTATGAATTCTGTAAAGGTGAATTTCTGTGACCCAATTTGATCTCCAAAAATACCACCCCCAACACCAATCTGGATTAAATTACATCTGCCATTTTTTTCACTCAAATTTCAAAATCAACTCTGCCTTGCTGTATCATTCAGCAATCCTCATCACAATCAACAACTCCACCAATTTTGTGTCATCTTCAAACTTAATTTCACTACTTTCTCTAAATTCATGTTTAGATGAATCATCATTATATTTTTGTCCTCTGTCCACCTTGAATTTTATTTTGAGGATCTCACAGTTATGAAATTGCTCTAAGTTATTACTGTTTTGTTTCATCAGATTGGATCAAAAAAGAACCAAAGTGAAGAAGAAAACTAGTAGCCCACAGTTTGATGAAATGTTCTATTTTGAAGTAAGTAACTTGTGAAGCCATGGTGCCTTCATTATTGGTAGAATTAAAATTTGCATAGAAAGAAATGAAGCTGAATTATATTGCTTAATCTCAACATGGTTAAATTAACATCTTGCAGGTAACTCGAAACAGCAGTTACACTAAGAAATCTCATTTCCAAGTGGAGGAAGAAAATATTGAAAAACTGGAAATCAGGTAATTGAATAAACAAATTACTAAAAAGTTGGTGTAAAATTACTTTTACCTAACCTGAATGAGAAGTGATCCAATCTGATTCAAAGTATCGGGGATTACGTATTCTGTTGAAGTTGCCATTCCTCATCTTTCAAATGCCTGGTTAAATGTAAATGTACAAAAGTCTGCTTGCCTTCCACTTGTAAACTGATAGCTTTATGCAAAAGGTATTTTGTTGTCTGTTTTAAATACATCCATTCTTTGTTTGGTCAAAATTAAATGAAATAGCAATTGCTTCTTGGGTCTAGTAATTACAAAATTGAAAAGTTTTGTGTTGATTGTGAATGACTGCTAACTAACTTAATTGGAAGTCTCCTTTAATCAATTTGAAGATCACGGACTTGTGAGGGGGAAAAAAAACTTAAAATCATCTTTCAATTTCTTTCTTCCCTCTCTAAATTCTACCTTTTACTATGTAGTTTAAAATTTAGTTTATCCTCCTCTCACTGTTCACTTCTCTGTTAGTTATTTTAAAGAAGTATCCTGTTTCTTTCATTATGCCAGTAACTTGATGGCCAGTTTTGAGTTGAAGGATACAGGGCCTGACTTACATTGCAAAATCTGCTCCAGTTTTCTTGCATTATTTAAAGGTAGGATAAGGTTGGAGGGTCAGAGAAAGGGGTGGCATGGCTAGAACCAGGTTTCTTAATGTCAAAAGCAAGAGGATGATAAGGAAATTTCTTCACCCAAAATATAGTAAACCTTTGCAATTCTCTACTCAAAGGCTGTGGAAGTTTATTCACTGATGCAAGATATTCTTTGGTGTACAAAATACATGGCAAAATATTTTAAGCAAAATTTTGTGAATTGGAGAGAATAGTTATAATGCACTGAGAATTGCTCAATGTTGATTGAGTGTGCTACATTATTTGTTTCAGTTCATTGCAAGCAAACTTCAAGAAAAAAATAACTAAAGATCCCATTCTTTATGATGAGCATCCAACTGTATTGCAGTGGCAGGGCTCTTTTTGTTATGGTCTAATCTCTGCTAAAGATACAGTAAATAAGTTTTAAGTTTTTGCTTAGGGAGTGTTATCAATATTCTTTCTAACTGTTCTTTTCATGCTGTCGAATGGGGTTGGATATCAGTGAGGTAAGGTGGTTAATTGTTGAACAATGAATTGTTGCATGTTTATGTGATCAACTTTTAATAATGGTTGTTTCTTTTTAAGTGCATGGAAAAAGAATTGAGTTTTAATTTTTATCACATTTGATGTTGAATAGAACTAATAATTTGCTACTGTAAAAACACAATGCTGGAGAAACTCAGCAGGTCAAATAGTGTCCTTTATTTAGGTAAAATAATACATTTCAAGCTTGAGCCCTTTATCAAGGAATGGAAAAATGTCAGCAGGTATCTGAATAAGTGGGGGGGGAGGTGTGGTCGCAGAGGCAGGAGGTAATAAGTGGAGAAGGGAGGAAGGGAACAGCAGCAAGCAAGAGGAGAAGGGATGGCTGGGTGAATAGAGAGGATGGGGGAGAGGAGAGCTGAAAAGAGGGGATGGGGGGAGAGGAGAGCAGGTTAGCAGAAACTGGAAAAGTTGATGTTAATGCCATCTGATTGGTAAGTGCCCAGATGGAAAATCAGAGTTCCTACAATTTACAGGAGTTCTTGGTGAGATGGTGCATATGACCATGGACATGCATGAGAGTATGACACAAAACTGAAATGGTTGGCTACTGGGAGGTCTCTGTCACTGGTGTGGATGGAAAGAATGTGCTCAGTGAAGCAATCTCCCATTCTGCACCCAATCTCTACAACATAGAGAAGACCACAAAGGGAGCACTAGATGCAGTAAATCAATCGTGTGAATACACGTGAAGTGTTGCTTCACTTGAAAGGTCTTTTTGGGGTCCCAGACTGTGGTGAGGGAGGAGGTATGGGCGTAGGTATGGCACCTCTTGTGGCCACAGGAGGGTGCCGGTGGGTGGTGGGGGGGGAATATTGGTGGGGAGAGATGAGATCATAAGGGAGTCATGGAGGGAGCTGTCCCTATGGAAGGCAGAGAGGGGTGGAGACCTTGACTACACTTCCTCATGACCCAACCCCTGCAAGGATTCTATTCCCTTCTCTCAATTTCTCCATATCTGCCACATCTGTCCCAAGATGTCTTCCAATCCAGATCTTCCAAAATGTCTGCCTTCTTCCACAAGCATGGCTTCCCCTCCACCACCATCAACTCAACCCTCCCCACATCTCCTTCATTTCCTGCTCATCTGCCCTGGTCCCCTCTGCCCCCAGATGCAACGGAATCATCCTCAACTACCACCCCACCAGCCTCCACATCCAACACATTATTCTCTCAAATTTCAGGCACTTAAAACTACCAGATGCACCTTCCCCTCTCAGCCTTCCATAGGAAATGCTCCCTCCATGGCTCCCTTGTGCACTCATCCCTCCCCCCCCCCCGCCCCACCCCATCTCCCAATACCTATCCCTGTAGTCGCAGGAGGTGTCAGACTTGAATCTACACATCTCCCTCACCACAGTCCGGGGGCCTCCAACAGCCTTTCAAGTGAAACAGCACTTCACTTATGTATATCTGGGAGTAATCTACTGCATTCGGGGCTCCCTTAGTGGCCTTTTCTACACCAGAGAGACTGGGCACAGTCTGGGAGATTGCTTCGCTGAGCCCATTCACTCTGTCAGCATTAGTGACAGAGACCTTCCAGATGTCATCCATTTCAGTTCTGTGTCATACTCACATATCTGTCCATGGCTTTGTGTACTATCCCACCAAGACCACCCATAAATTGGAGGAACAACACCTGACTTTCCATCTGGGCACTCTACAGCCAGGTAGCATTAACATCAACTTTTCTGGTTTCTGCTAAGCTGCTCTCCTCTTCCCCCCCCACCCTGCCCCCGCCCCCCCAACCCCTCCCTTCCCCCTTCCAGCTCTCCACCCCCCCATTTCCCCCTCTATTCACTCAGCTATCCCTCCTCCCCTTGCTTGCCGCTATACCCTTACAGTGAACTGGTAGTGTGCTGTGCCGATTCCTGGCCCCGCCTCCCAGTTCCACCCCCATCTGCACACATATAACCCTGGTTTCCCACCTAAACCCAGAATCCATCTGAAGACTACTGTGAAACCCTATCTATAGAGCTAATAAAAGCGTTTGTTCTCGCTCTAGTCGTGAGAACTTTTATTTACGCTACACCCCTCCCTCTTTCCCTTCTCTCTCTCTCTTTTTTTTTAAGTGTTTCCATAATTGAGTATGGAAATAGATTGAAATTTAATTATCTGTCCATTGGTTAAATTGCCAACTAGATTTCACTGAGGTTCATATCCAAAAAGATGCATCAAAAGGGCACAAACTAATCAAATCTTGTAAGAGTGAAGCTCTTTCCTTCAAAGAAAATAGTATAAAAGTCTTTAACACGTTTTTACAGTTTTTTAATTGCCTATTTAAATAAATAACCATGAAGAAGTTCTATGCCTCACTCCCACATTGACATGTCCTCATGTGCTGTACTGTCAAACCCAGACCACCTGTAAATTGGAGGAGCAACACCTAATGTTCCATCAGGGCACTCTCCAACCTGAAGGCATTAACATCAACGTCCAATTTCGGCTAGCCTACTCCCCATTCTCCCTCTTCCCCATCCCCCTATCTTCTTTCCTCCACTTCTCCACCTCTTTCCCTTCTCCACCTATTACCTCCTGCCTTTGCGACTATGCTCCTCCCCACGACTTTTTTTTTATCAGACGCCGGCCGACATATTTCCATACCTTGATAAAGGACTCAAGCCCGAAACTTCGGTTATCTATTTTTACTTTTGCTATATAAAGGACACTGTTTGACCTCCTGCATTTCTCCAGCGTTGTGCTTTTACTTCACCCACAGTGTCTATAGATTTTCGTGTTTTACTAATAACTTGCTAAGGTAGTGCCGTCAGATGGGCCACTACAAAGGCTTACCAACCATCTTTGTTTTGAATGCCAACTATCCTTCCTTCCTTCTTCTAGGAATTGTTACCTATTTTGCATAAGTGCATGAATTCATAGAGTGTTTTAAGTCAGAAAGTGCTTCCTCTAATTAATTACTTTCTATACTTGTTCATTCACAGAAGACCTATTGTCTACCAGTTTTTTTTTTGCCAGCCCTAATGAAGCATGACTTTCAGACCTATTTTCCCATTCTTATCCGGTAAATCATCAAATTATTCCCTTTAGGTACCCATATTTCCCTTTTGGAGGCATTGGTCAATTTGGTTTCCACCCAACTCCTATCTGTGCCAGATTTCTTAGTTATATTCAGCTCATTGAATTTATGCTGAATTTCACAGCAATCCTATTACCCTATATGTACTGTAACCTGTTCTCTCCCCCTCTCCTTAAACCTGATCAAATGCAATGTGCAGGCTTCACACAAGTCAGTAGCACCAATCAGATTCCAAGTTTTAAAAAAATACTGACTGTATAATCCTCATTAGGATGCTGTGAGAGCTTGAGTCAGGCAAATGAAGAAAGCATTGAAGGGTTTGGCTGAGAATTTCAGATTTCAGAGATCTGAGCGATGAAATGAGGGGAAACTCAGTGGCAGAATATTTAAACTGATATTGGCATCTCAACCTTTCTGACAAACCTTTATAATACCCCATCTAAGTGACTGCAATCTGTCCGATGATCACATAAATAATGATTATCTTCCTTCCTTTGCTTTAAAATATATAGTGTGCTTCTGAACCATCTTAAATTCTTTAAAAAATTAATAAATTCTTTACAGATTAGCCAAGACTTTTCCAGATCTGTAAGGCTCTGTTGTCTGGCGTATGATTATCCACTAAAACATTTTTAATTAAGAAATCTTCATAATGTTTTTTCTTGTTCTTCGATACACACAACTTTTTGCTTTGGCTGGATAGTTTAGAATTTAACATACACTAATTAAAGAGGCTGATTCAGGCGTTCACTTGGATTTGTGGAAGCTGAGTGGAAATTATCTGCAGTTTTTCTTCTATTGCAAACACAAGACCTCATTCTCTCATCCTTTGGCCATCTGAATAGCCTGTACTTCCACCAAAGATTATTCAGGTATTCTTGTAATCTGTTTTCTATTACCAGGAAACTTTGCACTTCATTTAACTTTTTAATAGCCTTTAAACACAGGCACAAATTCAACCTGATCACAGACAACAAGCCTCTTTGTTTAATCCTGGGGCCACACAAAGGTATACCAGTATTAGCTGTGGCCAGAATTCAAAGTTGGCCATGCTACTAGTGGTGTATAACTATGATATAAAACCAGGAACACTCAACAGCCATGCAAATGCCTTATCATGTATACCACTACCTGAGACAGAACAACGAGAAGAAATTATTAAAAGGACAGCAGAGGCAGCATCCATCAACCAAGAACAACTTCAACTACTGCCCGTTACAGTCCAGATGATCGGAAAGGAAACCTGAAAAGAGGCAACATTAAGCAAAATCCTATACTTCACCCTTAATGGGTGGCCTGAATTTGAAGTCATTTCAGAAGATCCAAAACCTTACCATATACGCTGCCATGAATTATCAGTCAAATAAGGATGTTTACTATGGGGTACCCATACAATTATTCCAGCCAAATGGCAAACTACCATTTTATCGGAACTACACCACAACCATCTGGGAATGGTACAAATGAAGGCACTGGCCCGGATACACGTCTGACATTGAAACAACAATAAGAGAATATGAAGTATGTCAGTCAATGCAGCCAAAAATGCCACAACCTGAAACTAACCCATGGAAATGGCCATCCGAACCCTGGCATCGGATTCATGTAGACTTCACTGGACCATTCATGAGTGAGACTTTCCTAACAGCTGTGAACGCACACTCCAAATGGCCAGTAGTTTCACAGCTGAAAAATACCAAAGTAGATCCCACGATTGACTGTCTATGAGCTATCTTTGCCACTTACGGATTGCCTCATGAATTCATTATGGACAATGGGCCTCAATTTACATCAGATCATTTTTAAAAAATGTATGCGCAACAACAGCATCAGGCGTATTTTGTCCGCACCCCATCACCCAAGTACTAATGGGAAGGCAGAATGTTTTGTACAAACATTCAAAAAAAGCAATGAAAACCATGAATCTTCTAAATGCCTCCTGGACACACAAAATCACAGATTTCCTATTGGGATACAGAAACACGCCACTTTCTACCACAAAACACACCCCAGCAGAACTAATGTTTGGCCGCAAACTGCGGACCAGGCTGAACACAGTTCATTCAGATCTGGGTTTCCGATGACCAAAAAAACCAGTATCGTCACAGACCTCATCTCAAACAGTGGGTGAGAGAGTTCTGGTACAAGATTATAGACAATATAAAGACCCATGGGTGTTAGGAGTAATCTTACAAAAATTGAGCCCCTGCTCATACTCTGTTCTAATGGGGGACAGATTGTGGAAGTGACACATTGACCAGTTACGAGCATTGACTGACACTGAGGTCCATGAACTGGAGAAGGTGGAACCAGACATCCCTGTGGCCCTAGAATCATCTAACCTGGGGGGGAATATGAGGACTTTCTTTATCAATACCTGTTATGATTTTCTAAATGCTATTTGATCACCCCTGAGTCTCCTGCCCTGTAGAAGACCCAGCCTATTCCTATAATTCAAGACCTATAGTCCTGGCAACCTCCTGATGAATCTCCTCAGCACATATCAAAAGCTACATGTCTTTCCTATAACAGAATAACCAGAACTGCACACAGTACTCCTCTTGTCTCCAAAGCCTTGTACAGCTGTATCATGAGGTCTCAACTTTTGTACTCTGTACCCTGCCCATTGAAGGTGAGCATGTCAGATGTCACTTTCATCACCTTGTCCACCTGAGTTGCCACTTATTGGAACTGTAGAATTGCATCCCTAGGTCTCTCTGTTCTGCAACAATCCTGGGTCCTTCCATTCACTGTGCAAGTTCTGCCCTGATTTGACTTGTGAAAGTGCAGCACCTCACACTTGCCAGAGTTAAATTTAATTTACCACTCCTTGACCCACTAATTCATTGATCTATATCCTGTTGGAAGCATGGATAGCCTTCCTTGCTGTCTGCTACACCACCAGTTTTAGTGTCATTTGCAAATTTACTAATCATTGCCATCCAAATTTTTAATTTTGATGATAAAGAACAGTGGACTCCACGTGGACACCCATGGCACACTAGACTCAGGCCTACAATCACAAAAACATCCTTCAACAACTATTACTCTGCCTTGTTTCAATGAAACAGTTTTGAATCCAATGGGCCAGCTCATCTTGACTAACTTGTCATGTACGACCTTGTCAAAACCTTGTTGAAATCCATATATATAATATCCACCACCCTTCCCTCATCAATCCTCTTTGCCACTTCTTTAAAAAAAAACACGACCTTCCTTGCACGATTCCATGCTGACTACTTTGATTGTCCTTGACTATCCAAATGCTGGTAGATCCTGTTCCAATGACTGCTCCCCAGAAATTTCATCAAAGGGCCTGCACTTCCCACAAGGTGCGTGGATGTACTTCATTAGGCCCTTGGGATTTTTCCACTTTAATACTCCCCAAAGCTGCCAAGTAGTTCTAATGTGGTCCAGGACATCAACCATTTCATTCAGCTCATTAGCTTCCATGATTTCCACAGTAAAGACTGAGAAATATGCAAATTCTCACCCATCTCCTCTGGTTTCACACAAAAAAAAGCTTTAATGGACCAATGATCTTCCTAGCAACCCTTTTATTCCTAATATACCTAATATCTTGGGATTTTTCTTTTTGCCTTTTGATATCCCTCTTTAGCATGCTCCTCCTGCATGTGTACTCATCAAAACATTTGTCTGATCCGGATGACTTAAATCTAACTCGTGCCTCTTTTTCCTGATCCAGATCCTCAATGTCCCCCATCAAATGGGGTTCCTTAAACTTAACAGCCTTGCTCTGTTTAATTTTCATTCACTTTTCTGTGAGATAAAGACATCAAACTGACTGCGAGGTAGATACATGTGCCTTTGTGAAGTTCATGTCACCCACCCACATCCCTCCAAAATTCCATGTTATTTTTCATCTGCATTTATTTAACATGTAGTAAATGTAATTAATAATTGCATTAAACTTGGCTGTAATGGATGAAGACCATGTTTGCTTGATGCTTTCATTGGATTAATCATTGCAAAGTTGTTTGAAGTTCCATTGCATTAACAAGGATTTTTTAAGATATACTAGATAGAGCTAAATGGGTCATTGGAACATTCGGATATAATTTACACATTGAAATCTGGATTATTACAATGACTGATAATTTACAAAATTGTGTGGTCTATTAGTTTTCTTAATTTGCAATTAAATTATTCCTTTTGAAAAGTTGTTTTGACTTCCAGGTTAGGAAGGGTTTTTTTTAAAAAAATGTCAATAATTTGGAGTTTCTTGTAATTGTATAGCAGTTTAATGTATGGGGGATGGGGAGGGGACTTGCTGTGTGTTGGAATTTCTATTGACATGTTAATGTTGGGAATATGTGTCTTCAAAGTAATATAACATATTGCAAAACACCTAAAAACTGTTAGAATTAGTTTTTAATTCAAAAGCAGTAGTAGAGAGGATTTAAAAACAAACAAAATTAACTTTTTTTTCTTAGAATTGATCTGTGGAACAGTGAAAATCTGGTGCAGGATATCTTCCTTGGTGAGATTAAGGTTCCTGTCAAGATTTTAAGGAATGAAAATTGTCATCGAGCTTGGTAAGAGTCATGGGAACATGAGATGATCATTTAAGAGAATGTAACTAGAAAGATACAGCATAAAATTTCAACTTTTATATTCTCTCCCCTGACCTATGAAGGCAAGCATGTTGCATGTTTTCTTCACTATGCACTTGTGTTGTCACTTTTAAAGAACTATGGACTTGAACCTCAAAGTCTCTGATCATTAACATTCCATTCACATGCTTTCATTTACTGTAGAAGCCTTACCCCTATTTGATTTCACAAAATGCATCACCTTACACTGATGGGATGAGATTCAATCTGCCCAAACTCCACCCAATCCATGTGATCTCTATCCTGCTGTAGCTTTGATCTATAACACTAAATTTTTTGTGTCATCTGCAAACTTACTGGTCATTGCAAACAACAAGGTTTGCATCACCAGAGGTCAAAGACTTTCAATTAGAAAAGGATCCTTCCACTATTACCCTCTCTGTCTCCTATTACCACCCCAATTTTGGATCCAATAGCCTTATATATGGCTCCTCAACAGGAAGATCTGATTGCCCTTTCTATAGTTCTTCAAAAAAATCTGACATTCATTTTGCGCATTGCTATTGCACTATCTCTCTTGCATCTTTTGTGAATTGAGAAGCTGGTTCAAAGTGACAACCCAAGCACCATCTGCCTAAAATCTAAATAACTATATTTTTAAAAAAATCTCTTCTCTAGCAGTATATATGATATGTTCCAAAAATAGATGAGATCAAGTCATTATTAATGGCCAATTAGTTTATAGCTGCCTTTGGAAATAGTAACATTGGTGTCAAAATTCCAAATACAGTAAAACCATGCATTTGCTGTTACTCTCTAGGTATTTATTACAGCCAAAGGATAATGGAAACAAATCTGCAAAATCAGAAGACTTGGGTTCACTTCGCCTGTCCATATCCTATAATGAAGATTATGTCCTTCCATCCCAGCACTACAGTTCTCTGAATGAGCTGCTGCTAAAGTCGTCTGATTTAAAGGTAATTAGTTATTGGTAGAAGGTAAAACTTCATGCAATGTGATGAAGTAGAATTCATGCATTGTAGTACAAAAACCAGTTGGGGCTCATTATTATAATGAAAGTTCTTCATGCTAACGGTATTACTGGGTTTAAAGTTAAAAGAACATGGTGATCATGCCTGTTTATTGACTATGTCTAAATAAAATATTGTTATTGCAACTATTCTAACACACTAAGGAATGATGAATTGCTAAATCTGGCCTGGCAGTGGTGGTGGAGGAAATGGGGAAAGAGAGAACATTTTATTAGACATGAAGGTAGTTCCTTTATGGATAAAGGTTTGCAAAGAAAAGCTGCAGTTACCTCCAAATAAAATTATCAGTTCCAACTGGCTTGTACGTTAAACTAAAGTGTTGACATCATTAGTTGGTAGTCTTATAATCATTGCACTCATGAGCAATAGCTTAGCCTTTCAAAGTAGACATTTTTGCCCATTTGTGTCAAATTCTGGTAACCAGTCTATCTGCCTCTTAAATTGTTTGTTTATATATGAGCACAATAGGTGTAAATTTTGCAGAGAATGAGAAATATTATTTTGCGAACAAGAATGTTTGGTTTTGTTTCCATATCCCAAAGTTTTATTAAATATTTAGTGATCAATAATTATACTAATCTGTTGAAGTGTAACCAAGATTATTATTGCAAGGTGAATGATAATCTTAAAATGAAAGACCATCAGGATTCTAGATAGAACTCTGTTCATTATGACAAAATACTCTTGTGTATTGTAAGGTAAAACATCATGAGATGGGAATGTGTAAGGAGTTACCCTGTGCAGGGCTGTAACAAGATGTGAATGCATCCTTTTACTTACAAGATAAGAGAGACATTGATGGATTGAGAGGCAGGAAGCTAGCAGGGAAAGGATAGCAACAGTTTTAGTCATTGGACAAGTAATGATATGATGATGTTCTAAGCACGTATCCAAGGGTATAAAAAAATCACCATTTTGCTGATAACGGCAGAATGCATTCTCCGACTAACATTGTTAGTTGCAAGTGTTACAATCCGGTAATAAAGAACAAAGAACCCTGATTTCGACTCAGTCTGGTGTTTGTCTCACTCATTCATGAACAAAGCAGACCTAACAGTATCCAGAAATCTCCAAAATCCGGCCGAGGGACCGGCGGTTGGGGGAGGCGGCTGGGCGACTGGAAGGGGGTGGGGGTAGATATGGCAGTACAATTCGGGTGGGCTTTCCAAAATATGGAAAAATCTGAAATTCGGAACACACTGTCCCCCAAGGGTTCTGGATAAAGGATCGTGTACCTGTTATTGGAACCAAGGGGTTAAGTAATCATGGAAAATATGCCTATGTACTATTCATTATGTATTCATTAATCCATTACTATGTAACAATTTACTATTTACTTCAATTATACTGTTTAAGGGAAATATTAATACAATTAAGTAACAGCCTCAATATGTAGAAAGGTTGGCTGATTATAGTATGTGTAGAATTTGCTGCCTCCAAATACAAAGAGAGAAAATACTTTCTTCCCCAAGGTTACACTAAAACAACAGAATTTTCTGGCCTTGGGGATTAAGATAGGAGGGCTACATCATAGATAATTGCAGAGCAGGAAATTGCTTGAGATAAATCTTAGGCAAGGAGCCTATCAAAAAAGCCAACTCTTGTTCAGTGTAATAATGTTGATCTATATAAACAGAAGAGACTGGACAGTAGGTGTGAGTCTTGGGGAATAGCTCACCGAGAAGGTGACCTATGAACTAACGACTGAACCAGAGCTCTGTTAAGCTTTATTCTTGTACTATGTAATAAACTGATGTGAAACCGAATACCTTCTCCTATCACTTCATTCAACGAGCACGCTGGACTCAGATGACACATAGACCAAATTGAGGATAAATAAGTTGCTTCACAGGAGTGTTTTCATTCAAATAAAAATCATGGTTGAGTCTCAGATAATGCTTGTGGCCATATTTTGTTGTCAAAGAGGTAGATTTCAAAATGTATCTTAAAAGAGAAAATAGTGATAGAAAGGTAGTAAAACTTCTAGAGCAATATCCAGCAATGAAATCAAACCTGGCCAAGGGTCAAGAAGTAGAAGGGAGCATGGTATCAAAGAGGATTATGGCTTGAAGGAAATCTTAGAAATAGGTATAAGTGAAATTATGAAGGTATTTGAAAATATGATGAGAATTTTAAAATTGAGACATAATTTGAGACAAAAGTCATTGCAAATCAGCAACCAAAAATTAACAGGGGAACAGGACCTGTTATGTAACCAAATAGCCAACCTGCAATAGGCAAGTTCAATCGATTTTTATGAAATGCCTAGTCTTTTGTAGTAAGGTTTTCTCAAAATGTTCAAGACAGTATGCTAAGTTTATTTTCTATAATTTTTATGGTATACAAAATATAGACAATTTAAGTGACGGCTCAGATCAAATTAGTCTGAAGTTATTTTTTCCTCATTTTTTTCAAGCCTATATCTGCCTCAGCGGTCCACATTCTGGGGGAGGTGTGCAGCGATAAACAAGAAGCTGTCTCACCACTCGTACGTTTGTTGTTGCATCATGAGAAGCTAGTTCCTTTCCTTCATGCCTTAGCTGAATTAGATCTCCAGCAAACACAGTAAGTGTCTTTTAGCACTGTTGTTGCCCTTATCCTGGAAGAAGAGGAGGGTTACAGAATATAAAATATTTCTGTGAAATTAATAGGTCCAAGTGTTGGATCACATTTCCAACGAGAGCAACTGCTTCAACTGATTTGGGAGAACTTGATGCCAAATAAAAGTCTTTTTATTCCATTCCAAGCAATTCTCTCAAAATCTTCAGTATAATAAAATAT
The DNA here is from genome assembly GCF_036971445.1 of Narcine bancroftii. Classification (NCBI taxonomy): domain Eukaryota; kingdom Metazoa; phylum Chordata; class Chondrichthyes; order Torpediniformes; family Narcinidae; genus Narcine; species Narcine bancroftii. The sequence goes on along the minus strand of NC_091477.1, from coordinate 111,224,609 downwards.
TTTCCTGTTCCACACCCATTTTAGCCTCAATGAATAAGGTCTCAATTTGTGCATTTATCCTCTGAACTGTGAATTTAAAACAACTAACATTTAATAGTAAAAGAATACTTTTAAAATAATGAGTCTATTTTATTTTAAATGACCATCTTACCTTTATTATCAAACTTTTACATTAACTTTCATTTGATCAGCTGAAAATTGAACCTCGACAAATTGTTCAAAACCTTAAAATTATTGAATATTGATTTTTAGTATGATATACTCATGATAGGATATCTAGGACTGGGAAAGTTATCACTGGGACTAGAGAGGGGAAATATCTATTACTTGGAGTGTGGGGTTGCTTCAACTGAGGATTGAAATCTGAGCCAACCGAAATTCAAATTAACAGTAATCCTGAATCTCAAGTAAATGATAGGTGTTGCAAAAATCTAAATATCTTGAATGTCAATGGATCTGTCTTTTAAATTAATCTTTTAAAGATGTATTTTCATCTGCCACACGTGGTGGCAGCAGGTAAGTAATAAGGCAGAGGTTTGCATCTGTCCTCAAGGGACCGTTAGGTATAATGTGCACTCTTTGTTGTCAAATGACAATATTTCTGTTCTGCGCAGATTTCAGAAATTGTGTGACGTATGAAGTAATTTGATTTTTTGATTTTTATAGAGAAGCCAACACTATCTTCAGGGGAAACTCTCTGGCTACTCGATGTATTGATGAAACAATGAAACTCGTAGGAAAACATTACCTGAAAGTGACCCTTAAACCTTTTTTAGATGAAGTAAGCTACGTTCTTTAAGGCGTATGTGTTATTTTCCTTTATCTGTTCGAGTATTTTCAAGTTTATGTTTTGACCATATTTTCTACAAATGGAGTAAAATGATTTAGGATTTTTTACAATTGCTGAATAATTATTATTATTTTCTATCTATTTATTTTCTTCCCCCATAGAATGGTTACTGCACAAAAATATATCTTTTGAATCTGTACAAGAAAAATTTAGTTAGCCACACTTCTTTCTTTACTGCTTTTAGCCCAGAAAATCCACAAGCAACAGCAGGATAGAAATATAGGAAACAAGCAGAAGTGGGTCATCCTGTCCTCTTACACCTCGTCTGTCATTGAGTAATGTCCTGGCTATTACTTTACCTCTGCGTCACTTTTCCCATGTTGATCTCATATCCCCTGATCTTAATATTTAAAAATCTTGAGGCAAAAAAGCCTCCCCAGCTCTTTTGGGTAATGAATTCCAAAGGGCACCATCCTCCTTTTCTCATCACTGTCTGAGTAGATTATTTCTGATTCTGCAATTCATAGCCAGAGAAAACATCAAATTCCCATGTATTCTTTCAAGCATGGGAAGAATTTTATATTTCACTGAGATTGCACTCATTCTTCTAAACTCGAGACGAGTTTAGGGATGGTTTTTTGCAGTCTCTCCTCATGTGATAAACCTGACGTCCCAGGAATCAGTCTAGTGCATTCTTTGGCTTTTGATCTGTTAACTTATCCAATAAATTTTTTAATTTCTTAAATCTCATCTGTTTGGGTTTGTGGTCATCAGCTCTTTATTGTGCTTCCTTCTGTTAAGACAACAGAGAAATTAAACATTTTTAAACCATATCTTTGTATCATTGCTATCTTGATTAGACTCCCATTCTTTAAATTTTTGCAATAAAGTAGGTGTGTTTCCTTTTAAACAGTTTTATAAAGTAATTATATTTCTATTGTTATGATCCCAGAAGACCCAAAACCCAGCAGCAATAGATATTCACCAAGACAAATGGTTACTTAAACAAAAGTTGCTTTTAATTATCTTTAAACATGAAAATGGAATCAAACTTTAGCTGATTTCTATTGACTTACTTAACCTAACTTAACCCCCTTCTAATTCTAAGCGCATGTGCATGTAATGTGTGTGTTAAGTTCAGAAAAATTCTTTAGTTCACAGTCCAATCTCACTTCTCATTCCTTCAAGTTCATTGGTTGCAGGCCATTCTTATACTGTGCACAGAATTTAACATTTGTAAAGTTCACCAGGCTTTGGTGCTTGAAAGGTAAATGGTTACCGCTCAAGAAGGTTCTTGTAGATTTTCAGAGAGAGATTTGTTGTTCCAGGACATCCACAACTAATGTACTTCCATCAGCCATTCCAGTGTCTTGCTGACGAAACTTGCCCCATCAGGGTTCTCCAGATGATAACCTCTTTCTTTCAGGTCACCATAGAGTTTCTGTTTGCTTCTCTTATTCCAAGGGAAACATGAGACAGCCAGTCCTCTCCTCTTGCATGAACCACAAGGGCTTTGACCAGGCCATCTTCCAAAATAGGGGGCTTTCCACAAGCTTGCCAGCTTGTCCTGTTCCAGTCCCAGCTGCTGGCTGTAGCACTGTACAAGTGATCTCTGTGTGTCGCTCTCTCCCTCTGACTCTCTGAGAGAAAGCCTGTGTGACTCTCTCTACTTGCAAAGCCACAAACCCTCTCAGAATAGCAAGTTCTTTTCCAGACAGTGAACAACAATCCATTAGTGAAGTCTCTTGAGCACTCTTCAAAGCTTTTGCCAAAGCTCTGGAGCCGATACGTCTACCATGGGGCAGACCTCCAGTATTTTAAATAAAATCTGTTTTAAAGTATTTGTATGTTACAAACCTTTCCCAATTTAACTCCCAAAAATATATCTATATAATATTTACTCTGTCATACTATAATGAGCATTATTTCAAAGGTGAACATGAGAATTCATCCATAAAAATATGGTCTCATTCCTGGATATTTTTCTACAATAGAGGAGAAATTTTGCTTGTTTTCTACTGTTTTAGAATGCACTAATGTATAAAGGCATGACAATATATCGGTTCTCATTTTGTGTTCCCGTGCATGATAGGATCCAAGTGCAGTATCTTCCCCTCATTTAAGGGCACTTGACAGTTAATCTTCCACAACCAATACATGACACTTCTTCATCATGACAGTTGAAGGGGGGGGGGGGGCGGTTGGGTGGCAGAGTATTATCCAATAATAGTGTTGAGTAATCAAGGAAGTCCCCATAGCATGATGTGCATAAATCAGACCTGTACAGAGACAAAGAGGATGAACAGGCATGACGAGATCCATAGAACCGTAGCTGATTCAGAATTGGCTTGTCTGCAAGAAGGCAGAGGCAGTAGTAGATGGAACATAATCTGCCTAGAGTTCGGTGACTAGTGGCAGTCCACAGTGATCTTTTCTGGACCTCTGCTCTGATTTTTATAAATGACAAAGTAGTAGAAGGGAGAATCAAGTTTGTGATGTCATGAAAGTTGCAGGTGTTGTTGATAGTGTAGAAGGATAAAGAAGTGGAAGATGAAGTTCTATCTAAGAGTGTGGTGATGCACTTTCGAAGGTTGAACTTCAAGGTGGAGTGCAAGTTTAATGGCAGGATTCTTAACCATGTAGAGGAACAGAGGGATCTTGGGGTCCAGGTCCATAGATCCCTCAAGGTTGCTACAAAAGTTGATAGGATACTTAAGAAGGTGTATGGTGTTCTGGCCTTCATTAGTCGAGGGATTGAGTTCAAGAACCCTGAAGAAATGTTGCAACTCTTTAAAATTCTGGTTAGACCACACTAAAGCATTGTGTTTGATTCTGGTTGAATGAGCAAACACAATTCTCTATAGAGTGTCGAAGGATGAGAAGTGCTTAATAGGTGTATAAGATTGAGAAGCATAGATCGGGTGGACAGCAAGCACTTTTTCCCTGGGGTGACAATAGCAAATATCAGAGGACTTAAACAAGAATGTCTGCAAATGCTGGGGTTGAATGCAATACAGAAATGTGCTGGAGAAACTCAACAGGTCACACAGAATTCATAGGAAGTAAAGGGTAAGCAAGTAATAAACGTTTCGGCCCTTGGCCCTTCATCAGGTATGTAGATAGTTTTCTGCAGGGATTGGTGCTGGGGCCTGTTTGTAGTCTATATTTGTACGACTTAGATGACAATGTAGGTGGTCTGATTAGTAAGTTTTCAGATAACATGTTGCAGCTGAACAAAATATTTATTTGATGGGACTCAGAGAAGTGTATGCAGCTCTAATTGCCGCATTTATTGGTAGCAATAAGGTGAGTGCAGATGAAATATATCATGATGTTGCCTGGAAGGGAGGGAAGAAATTTAAAGAAGATTTGAGAGGCAAGTTTTTCCACACACAATGATATTATCTAGTGACCAGAGGAGGTGGTAGAAACAGATACAATGTTTATTAGGCATTTAGACAGATACTTGGATCGGAAAGGATTAGAGGGATACCTAATGGAAGCAAGTGGGATTAATCTAGATAGGTATCACTCCACTGGTACCATAGATGAATTGGGCTAAGGTCCTGCTTCTGTGCTATCTGATTTGGTTTCTGCATTGAAATGATTAACATCATTTGATTAATGTAACTTTATATCGTGACTATAAATAATAATGGGGATTTCTATTTGTTTAGATTTGTGACTCCTGCAAAACATGTGAGATTGATCCTATAAAACTCAAGGAAGGTGATAATGTTGAGGTGAACAAGGTATGTGTTTTCAGTTTTCTGATAATCGCTTTGGTAATGCATTAATTTGTATGTAAAGCTAAGAGAAATCCATCATTTTACCAAGCAATGTTTCATCATATCAACAATGAGAAGTGTACAGATTTTGAGCTTTATTTACAATACACAAGGGCTGCTATCCAGAGACGTGCTCTGCAACTAAAACCAGCAAGCCAAGAGAACTTTAATTTTGTTTTTCACTTTGCTTTTAGCCATTGCCTTTCTAATTAAAGGATTAAGTGCTCAAGGCAGTGAATGCTGAACCAAAGCAATAATCCATCTAACATTCATAACCTGTGAGATCTACCACTATCTTCATATCGTGTAAATTCCTTTATATCCAGAAATCTTTTAATAACTATTTTAAGTAAACAATGTCCAAGCCTCCATGGCTATCCAGGATGATGTATTCCAATTATTGATATGAGTGAAGAAATTTCTGCTCATCTCCATGCTAAATATACTACCCCTTGTGCTGAGACAGAAACTGTTAGTTCTATTCTCCTCAGCTTGGGAAAGCCTATCCTTTGCATCCATTCCTTGTAGTCCTGGTGGAAGTTTATGTTACACTGAGATCGGACAGCTAAATTCTGGAAAATATAGCCATGGTCAATGCACTCTCTCTGCACCTCAAATCCACCACCCCAGAACTAAACTGGTCAATTTCCAAGGCAAGTACATCAGTTTTTGGTTAACAGACCAACACTCCGGATGTGATCTCAAGATATCTTTATTTTTATTCTCAAATCCTCATATTAAAAGCCAACATATCATTTTTCTTCCTTTCTGTTTGCTGCACATGTACTTCATTTTTCAGTGACTTGTGTTCAATGACATCAAGATCCCATTGAATAATGAATTTCCCAATCTGATTTATTTTAAAAAAAAAAGCTTTTCATGTAAGTTGACACATCTCATATTTTGCCAAATTGCTTTCGATCTTCTCACCCACTGACTTAGCTTGGCGTGTCGTGTCCCCTCAGCCAAATTGTTATAAATTGTAAAATCTGGGATCCAAGCACAAACTTCTGTCATAACCCACTTGGATTATCTCTTTCTCGTCTTTATGTCTGGTAATTAATGATAATGCACATTTGTATATTATCCAAATTCCATGTGGCCTGAATATTAACATGTTGCCCCAATTCAATGTGCTCGAAGATGGGGAATTTTAGAGGAGTAAACAGAGCTAATCTGGTAGTGTCTTCTGTCATATCACTTCCAAGTTTTTCTTTTGAAAAAGGCATGGGAGTGAGTGGTGAGAGAAGGAGAGCTGTTCATTATATTGCAGGTTGAGTTTCCACTGCAATGCAAATGTTACTTTTTTCTGAACTTAATTTATTTTGAATTCTGCAGGAGAACCTTCATCATTATGTTGAAAGAGTGTTCAATGTAATTGTGCAATCAAGTATGAGTTGTCCAACGTTAATGTGCGAGGTCTTTAATTCACTACAAAAATTGGCACGAAATCAGTTTCCAGGTGAGAAGTGCAAAGCACGAGGGGTGATACTTAAAACAATTCAGTCTTTGTCTTAAAAATCAAAAGTAAATGAACATATTAATGAGTGAGAGCCCTTCGACCAAACTTGTCCATGCTAAATTTCAAGCATCTATACTGATGGTTGAAAATAGACCTGAGCTCCAACGTGTTGCATGTTCTTGCTCTGACAGAGCTTTTTTTCAATGAAACATATGCTTGTGTCTAAATATTGTACTTTAGAGCCTTTAGTAAAGTGAGGCCTCAATATGTCCAAGTTATGATCATGGCATTAGTATTCTGAAGCAGCTACATCAGTTACCACTGAGTAAACTTGAGGAATTAAATAATATAGAGTTCCAGGTATATGTGAGCAACAAGTTGAGATGCACATGCCATAATTAATTCTACTTGCTTAATGAGGACAGAACCTTGGAGGTTGTTGCTAAGGTCACATATGGCAACTTACTCATGAAGGTGCAATCCATGGGATCCAAGATGAACTGGCCCAATGAATTCAAAACTGGCTTAGTGCAACGAGACAAGGTAGTAGTGAAGGGATTGAAGGACTGTGACCAGAGGTGTGCTACAGGGGTCAGTGCTGGGTCTGCTGGTTTTTAAATATGTAAATTAATAATTTGGATGGCAATGTCATTAACACAAAAAGTAAATTTGCAGATGATTCCAAAATTGGTAGTGTAATGGAGAGAGGAAGGATGTCCAAATTTACAACAGGGTCTACATTAGTTGGGAAGATGGGCCAAATAGTGGCATATAGTTTGAAAAGTGTGAGGTGCTGCACTTTCATATGTCATATCAGAGTAGGACTTGAACAGTAAATCACAGGGTGCTACAGAGTATTGTAGAATAGAGACCTAGGGCTACAGAATGGTGACTCAGGTAGACAGGGTGGTGAAGGCGGCATTTGGGACACTCACCTTTGCCTTCATGGAGTATCAATACAGCAGTCCTGGCATTGGTGAGACCACACATGTAATTGTATACAGTTCTGGTCACCCAGCTATCAGAAGGACATCATTAAGTTAAGAGAAGTGCAGAGATTCACCAGGATGATGTCAGGAATGAAGGGCTTGAGTAATAGAGAGGTTGATTTGGCTGGGTCTCTATTTCCATGAGTGTAGGAGGCTAAGGAGAGACCTTATAGAGTTTTATTAAATCACAAGGAGCATGGATAGTGAATGCTGACAGTCTGTTTCCTAGTGTGGATGATTCTAGAACCAGAAGTTATAGATCTAAAGTTAGATTTAAGAGAAACCTGAGGGGAAACTTTTTAAATCAAGAATGTTCATATTTAGAATGAGCTTTCAAAGGAAATTACTGAAAGCAATACAATTACAATACTCAAGGCATTTGGATGGATATATGGACCAATGCAGAAAAATGGGACTAGCCTAGAATACCACTTGATCAGCATGGAAGAGTTGGATTGAAGGGCCTGTTCCATGCTGAGCGAGAAATAGAAGAATATTTCTCATTGTGACATTTAGAAAGTCATTGAGACCATTAAGACTATTTAGCCCAAAGAGAAAATTTGGTAACATGGAGAGATGTGTTTTCTTGCGCGGGTGGGGGCATGGGGTACAGAGTAGCGTTCAAGGGAGATGGGATGTAAATGGAGATTTGCAGGCCTGTAGTAAAATATTTGTGGTACAAGATGGATTTGATTTACATCGAGTTGGTGCAGATTTAATAGATCATATCTTTATTTGCTATAACCATGCTCTGGTTTTGAGACATCAAAAAGTACAAAGAATAATAAAATGGTAACTAACTGACTTTTCATTTCCAGATGATCTCCATGTGCAGTACTCTGCTGTAAGCAGCTTTGTCATCCTTCGATTCTTTGCAGTCGCAATCGTTTCACCTCACCGTTTCAATCTACGACCCCATCACCCAGTAAGTTGTGCAAAATGCCTTTGCGTTGATTTCATAACTAAGGAATTAAAAGCCCAGGAATGGATGAAAAATGTTATAGAATGTCTGACACCTGAATTTTAACCTATTAAAAACAATAAAGATAAGGACAACTTGGAATGAGACTAACTAATATGTGGAGCAGAATTTTATTATGATAATTTGAATTAATTTTGGATTAACATCAAAGGTGTGGAACGTTATATTTGCATTATGTTCAGTATTACCTAGAAATTGAAAATTGTTCACTAAAATGGACATGAGAAACTGGTTATTGGTCTATGACATGCTACTGGATCTGCTGAGAGCCTGTATTTATTTTTGTGTATTTCAAATGTCCATTTTTCACAATATTTCACTTTTTTACTTGATACTATCAAATTCAACTTCGTTTATTTGTCATCCGATTGTACTAGTTCAATCCGACAAAACAGTGTTCTCCAGTTCACAGTGCAGAGCAGTGCAAAGTGCACGTACAGACGTAACCCACATCCAGACAAATGATACATATGTACCGTACACGTACATATATTAAAATAAACCTTCTTAATAAATAATAGAACCACAGAGAGTTTGTTTTGGCATTTGTTACAAGCCCAGAGGACCCCAAAATCCAGCAGCAATAGATATTCATCAAGACAAATGGTTACTTCAACAAAAGTTGCTTTTAATTATCTTTAAACTTGAAAACAGAATCACACTTTAACTTATCACTATTGACTAACCTAACTTAACCCCCTTCTAAGCGCACGTAATGTGTGTGTAAGTTCAGAAAATTTCTTTGATTCACAGTTCACTAACTAGGCTTTGGTGCTTGAAAGGTAAATGGTTACCGCTCAGGAAGGTTCTTGTCAGTTTTAAGAGAGATATTTGTTGTTCGCTGGATTCCCACAACTGATTCCTTTTAATCAGCCACTTCAGTGTCTTGCTGAAGAAACTTGCCCCCTCAGGGTTTTCCAGATGATAACCTTTTTCTTTCAGTTCACCACAGAGTTCTTTTTTGTTTCTCTTATTTCAAGTGAAACATTAGGCAGCCAGTCCTCTCCTCTTGTATGAACCATAAGGGCTGTGACCAGGCTGAACTAAGCACTCACAGCCTTTCTTCCAAATGGAGTTTTTCCACATGCTTGCCAGCTTGGCCTGTTCCAGTCCCAGCTGATACTGCTGACTGGCTATAATGCTGCAGAACTGATCTCTCTTTCTTTCTCTTTCTCTCTCTCTCTCAGAGAAAAGCCTGTTTTTTCTCCCTCTCTGTTTGCAAAAACCACACGACTCTTAGAATAGAAAGCAGCACTCCCAGACAGCCTGTAGCTCCGAATCTACTCCTCCGAGTTCTTTCTTCTGTTGCTTTTCAAAACAGCAATCCATTAGTGAAGTCTCTTGGGCACTCTTCAAAGTTTTTGCAAAGTCTCTTGGAGCCAGCCTGTCTAGCTTGAGCAAAACTCTACCCTGGACCTTGTGATAATTATAGAGATCTGGAGGTTGCTTTTTTCTGGGGCTCGTGGCAGCTGATGCTGGAATTCGCGAAGCACTGTGACTGTGTTGTATATACTCTCCCTAACATAATGCCTGGTCCATGGGGACTCGCTGAACCTGACTTAGGATGGTGACATGGGTAATCCACAGTAATCTCAGAGATTAGGGGAAGCTTTCTTCTCCATCTGAATGGCAGACATTTTAACATTTTGTTGCAACCTGACTTACTTTACCATGTCTAAACTCTAGTAACTAATCGTGTAGTACTATTGCCTTGTTAGGCAGTTTTTGTAACTGTACACTGAGATTTTAAAATGTTTCATTGCTAGTTTTACTGGACAATGACAATAAAGTGAATCTGAATCTCTTTCATCTTGTCCACTTGGGTTGTTACTCCTTCATCATTTCACAAAATTTTCCACCTCTTCTATATTTTGACTCATCATTTTTGTTGATGAGGTCAACTACTGTCATTTCATCTGCAAACGTAATGACTCTGTGGAACTGAATCTGGCTTTGCAGTCATGGGTAGTAGTGTGAACAAGAACGGACTGAGTGCACAGCCTTCTGGTGCGTCAGTGCTCAGCATGGTGTTCGACGTTCTTCTGCCCACCCGGACGGAATACAGTCTTTCTGTTAGAAAGTTCAGAATCCAGTTACAGATAGGTTGAGTCCCAGCGAGGACAGCTTCTCTAACAGCCTCTGGGGTATGATTGTATTAAACGCCGAGCTGAAGTCAATGAACAGTAGCCTGGCGTATGAGGTGCTATTCTCCAGGTGGGTCAGGGCAGAGTGGAGGGAGGGACAAGACTAGAGAATGGTCAGTGAAACTATTCCATCTGTAGGCAAATTGAAATGGGTCCAGTGTCTCTTGGAGGGGCACTTTGATTTGTTCCATAACCAGGTGCTCAAAGCACTTCATAATAGTGGAGGTCAGTGCCACCTGGTGTTAGTCATTGAGGCCTATTACTGACGCACTCTTTGGTACTGGGATGATGGTAGCTACCTTGAAACCCATGGGGACAATGCATGCTGATGATATGATGTGTTGAAGTTGTCTATAAGGACCTCTCTCAGTTGGTCAGCTCAGTCCTTAAGTACTCAGCTAGGTATGATGTCTGGTCCCAGTTAAAATCACTGATAACTCGATTGTCCAGATTAGAACTAGATAAAATAGGGGAGAAGATACCTGAGCATATACTCTATAAGTGGGATGAAAAATTGGTGCAACGTAGGAATTCACCAGAATTACACCATCTGCTCAACATTTGGAAGAAGATTCACGTAGAAAGGAATAAAACAAATTACCAACTACCAAAACTAATATTGACGCAAAATCATCTAATCCCTTTCACAATAGATAACCTTTCCTTTAGAGAATGGGAGAGAAAAGGGATCAAAAGAATAGAAAATTGTTTTTCGGGAAATAAATTATTATGCTTTGAACAAATGAAGGATAAATATAATAAAACAGTCTGAGGTTACCAGAAGGAAGCTATTTTGAATATGTGATTACAGACACAATGATAATTAAAAAATTTATAACAAACATGTACATCAAACTGCAAGAAAAGGAGAACGAGGAAACAAACTGTCAACCTAAACAAAAATGGGAACAAGATCTAAACATAAAGATAAAGAATGAAACATGGGAAAAGCTATGCTCCGAAACCATGAGAAATGCAATAAACACGAGGTTACGCATGATACAATATAATTGGTTACACAGGCTATACATCACACCCCAAAAGTTAAATAAATGGGACCCAACAGTATCAGACAGATGTTTTCGCTGTAAAAAGGAAACGGGAACAATAATACATGCAATTTGGACATCTGAGAAAGTGGAAAAATTTTGGGAAGATCTAAACCAGATATTAAATAAAATCACAAAAAGCAATATACCAAAAAAACCAGAGATCTTCCTCCTAAGTAATATAAGAAATAAAGAATTTGGACTTGATTTGGATGGAGCACAGAAAAGATTTATTATGATAGCCCTAGCTGTAACAAAAAAATGTATTATGTCAACCTGGAAATTAGAAGACAACTTGAGAATACAACAATGGTACATAGAAATAAATAAATGTATTCCATTAGAAAAAATAATATATAATTTAAGAAATAACATCACAATATTCGAACAAATATGGGAACCGTACATGAAATACAATAGAGAAATCCTACCATGAACCTCCACCACCTAAAATGACAGAAGGAGAAGACAACAAAATGAACTGACTCAGTATATAAAAGTAAAAAATAAAAATTTCTTGTTTATTTTATTAAGTGACAACATTGTTTAACGGATTTAATGTATCTTATAGATTGAACTTTGAATAAATAGGAAGGGGGAGAGGGAGGGAGGGAGGGAAGGGAGGGGGAAAAAAGGGTAGAAAATGACACTATATATTCAAGAGAAAAATGTCTATTTATTTTGGTCAATATGGTTTATTGTGTAAAAAATTTAAAAAATATTTTAAAAATCACCAAAATAGACCCTATGATTGGGCGGCAGGGTTAGCATAGCAGTTAGTATAACACTATTGCACTACCTGGGCTCGAATCCTGCACTGTTTGCAAGGAGCTTGTACATTCTCCCCATGTCTACGTGGGTTTCCTCTCTGTGCTCCAGTTTTCTCCCATCTTTCAAAAAGGTACTGGTTTAGTGGATTAATTGGGAGTATTTAGGCGGTGCAGGCTCATTAGTTGAAAAGGGGCTGTTACCTTGCTATATCTCTAAATTTAAAAAAAATTTAATCTTGCAGAATCTGAAATTCATCCTTAAGGATTAGGATGCTGTAAATGAAACTTGAAATGTCTTGAGAAGCCTTAAGTAGGCAAACTGAAAAGAGGTGCTGAATAAATAATGTTAAAATTTAGAAAGATTGATCCCTCTTCAAATTGTGTGCTGCACTGAATTGGTGTCCAAGAATCACAAGATCCTGAAGGATTTTGACTGTGGTTGTAAACATTTTTTAAATCATCAGGGATAATCTGGACTATCCATTGTCAACTCGGGGTGGGGGAGGCATAGCCCATTTAAGTAAAAGCCTTGTTTTCTTTTCACTTCGCGTAACATAAATATTTGTTTTTTATGTAGTCGGTAGGAGAGAAGTACAGAAAAAAGCCAATCTTGTCTATTTGTATATGAGAAATTTTTGGATGTGAGAAAAATCAATAAAGTTAATGAAAAATATCTAATGATGAGTTTAAATGTCAGGGAATCAAGTGGATTGCAGGTCTAAAATCTCTAACTAGCCAGATGTAGAAAGATTAAAATTTTAAGTGTTTAAAGTACAGTTGGGTGCTGAGATGAGTGTTCCTTAGAGAGATTGACAACAATATTCAACAGCTTTCGGTTAACATTAGTTTCATGTTACAGGCTGAAAATCTGGAAGGGAATATTTGTCACTCAGTTTATTTTTTTTCTCCTATCTCGTAGGATGCTCAAACATCTCGAGTTTTGACCCTAATTTCTAAAACAATCCAAACCTTGGGAAGCTGGTGCAGTTTATCGAAAAACAAACTGGTTAGCATCATTATTTTCTGCAAAGATTTCTTTATTCTGTGTTGCCATGTATTGATGTACAATGTCTTTTGATTTGCAGTCGAGCTTCAAGGAATCCTACATGTGTGATTTCTTTAAACTATTTCAAGAAGAAAAATGCATTAATTCAATTAAAAAGGTGAGTTTAATAACATGTGTTAAGAGTTTTGTAATTAATAAAATGTTAAAAATGCATTGGACTTATAATTAGTTGATTCTACAGGTAGAAAAGCTTGGTCATAAGTTTATTTTAGCACTGCTGCCATAATAGCTAATGTTCTGTTTTAATTCCTGAAATGGCAAAAAAAAAATGTAGAAACGTTCGTTTTGCCATTCTGGGAAAATTTGAAGTTAAAGCCATGCAGAGGCTGTTATCGCGATGTTTAATGGTCTACGTTCCTGAAATAATTTCCTTTTTATATTCAGAAGTTACGTTTGGAAAAAGTTGACCTGTGGTATTGATTTTTCTTGTGGTTCTGTCTGATTATCGAGTAAAATTGGTTAAATGTTCATCATGAGCAGAATTCCATGCAATGTCTCATCTACATTATTTCAAACGAATTAAATGAACTAATCTATTAACTACATTTGTTTGAAATTTTTTAATGAATATTCTATTTAGTTTATAGATGAAGTGTCTTCTGTGCAAAGTAAAGAGCCCATTGGTGTAGATGAACCAATTATTCTCAAAGAAGGGTAAGAGTTAAAGCGAGTGAATATAACTAGAGAAATATGGAGCTAAAGTGCACATTAAGTAACATTAATGCCATAGTTTGCAAATATTGCAAATCTCCATGAACTATCATTGCTCCCCTAAGAACAGGCATTTTGAGTAAGTAAGTAGAATAGGTCTACAACCCCAGATTGAACATTATTTGTGGATGAACTCTTATTTCTGATATACCTGGAGTACAACTAGATATGTTTTTCCTCTTTGCAGGGAAATCATTAAAAGAGCTCAGGGAAGAAACCGAATTCGTAAAGTGCATAATTTTAAGAAGCGATGGCTCCGGTTGACCAACAGAGAGATCTCTTACCACAAGCAGTCAGGTATATCTGTAAAATTTGTTTTTATCAGCAGCATCGAGAACTTTTAAAACAATTGCCTAATTTTAAATTTAGTTTCACAAGGTCTCCTGTGATAGGCTTATTGATATGGAAACCAAATCACATTTAGACTACCATTTCTTTTGAAAAGTTCAGGTATCGTTTATAGTCTAAAGGCTTTTTATTTCTCATTAAGCAGTTTGAATGTTCTGTGAAAAACAGAATGAATCCACCTTCATTGCTTTCGCCTGTCTTGCAGTTTGGGTTCTCCACATGGCTCAAATATCAGGTTTCTTCTTGGGGAATAAAGATTATCCATCCAGCATCTGGATTTTCTTGTTTAACTATAAATTTACCAGTTTTTTTTTAATTGGCAATTTTTCACATTATCTAAAGCTACCCCTTGTAATGATTACCTGTTTTTGAATGTTGATTTTGTTTTTCTGCCCTACCATGTAATCTTTTATTAACATCGAAGACCACTAGGCAGTGCTTTGGTTTAACATCCCATGTGAAACTGCACTTCTGATTGCAAGGCATTTCCTTTATGCACTGAAATGTTGTTCTCAAATCTTGAGAAGGACATGAACACTAATCTTTTCAACCTGATTTGAGAAAGCAGAAACTAAGCTACAGCTCTCCTTCGACAATCTACTATTTTATTTCAAGATTCTATGAGAAAACCTTCATGACATTGATTAAATCTGTTTGTACAGGTAAAGAATCCCTGTTTAGCATTCTGATTAAGAATATTATTGCAGTCGAAAAACTTGAGGAAAGATGCTTCAACAGAAAAAATGTAAGTGCAAATAACATTCCAAATTAGCTTGTAGAAGAGCACATGGTTAAACAACTTTTTGGTTTCATTAAATATATTTTACGCATGTAATGCAAGTGTTATGTGTTTTTTTTAACGAACTGGATAACCTGCTGCATGTTATATGCATGTATGCGCTATACGAGAATTTTTTTACACGTTGAATATAAAAGTGAACTTGATTTGTGCAGCCACTGGTTCCGAATTAAATTATTTTGAATTGCTTGAATTTAAAATAACGGTATAACATCTTAAATAACAAATTTTTTTAAAAAGCTGGACAACATGTTAAAGTTTAAAAAAACACACTGTGTACATTTTTGAAGGGTGGGAGGAAACCGGAGCACCTATAGGAAACTTACGCAGACGCAGGGAGAATGTACAAGTTCCTGACAGACAGCAGCGGATTTGAACCCAGGTTACTGATGCTGTAATAGCACTGTGCTAACTGCAGTGCTGACCATGCAGCCCAAATGAGCTCATTGTTCATTTTAGGAAGGAGAGACTGAGTGACAACACATCCGTCTGTGTTAGTCTTCTCCATTATCATCCGTAACCCTTTTGAATCCTTCAAAGTCTCTTCATTAAAATACGTTAGGACAGCCTGCAACCGTTCTTCCGTTACTGTAGTTGATACTGGCATGTTATCGCTGTCCCTGCTTTTCATCATCAATGCCGGCTTTTCTGTGTAGTTTCTGATTTTATCCTGCACTCTGGCATCCCATTCACAAACTTCAATATAGGTTGCTCTTTTCAACCATCCAGCTGGGGTGAATTCATGAATGCCATTCTGCATCCATTCCTCCCATTCTGATTTGCTGAACGTTTTGAATGGATGATTAACAAAAACATCAAGTTGCTTCACCGAGAATTACTGCCATGTGGGCGCCAACAGAATTGATAGTCTTTTGTGTTGAATGCTCTTTGCGAGCTGCCATGGAATCAAATATGAATAACTATTTCTTTGGGGGGGGGGGGGGGAAACAGCCTGGTCTAGGCCTGTAACACTTTTCCACCCACAGTTTCGTAAGATTGGAGTCCATCCAACCTTTCTTGTCACAGTGGAGAATCACAATATTGGGTTTTTTTCTCGCAGCAATGTCGCTCTTTTAAATACAGTCATTGGCTTCAATTTATCGCCACTTGCGGTGCAGCCAAAGGACTAGAGTAAAGCACAGCCTTTTATGTCAAGTCATGGTTATGGCCACAGTTTTTAATCCAGAAGCAGCCACAGTTCTTGTGGCGGGGATGCCGAAGGCCACTGGGATTTCGTCCATGTTAATGACATCCACAGGGGTGATTTTTAAAGTTCACAATTTACATTGATTTTCGCAGCTTCGTCGCCATTGGTTTTTTTTGTTCCCGATCTTCTGGAAGTCACTGACCACCAGTTGTTCTAGTTCTTACCGGCGATCCATTTCACATTATAAACGTTAATATCCAGGGAAACCCGCCTTGAACTCGAGGATGCTTCTTTCAAGTGCCAGTAGTCAGTCTTGCTTTCATCTGAATGGCAAATGTAGATACAGCCTAATTTTGCTGTCTACAACTAAGAACCCTTCCTTCAAGTCAGAATCTTAACTGGGCCCATTTAGCTTTTGGGCCACCACATGCATATTTTCGTGGATTCATCCTCTCAAACTCATCTTCCTCTTTCCTCCATTTATAAATGGATGATTTGCCAACCTCTAACTCTCTTTCTGCCACTCTGTTGCCAGTTTCTTCTGCTCTGGTAACAACTTACAGTTTGAAATTAGCATTGTGAGATTTGCGTTGACTCCTCACTTTGTCAAAACTACTGGTACTCTATATTTCAAAGATAACAATAAATGCAAGAGCCTTTTATACGGATTAGATCGAATGCAGGTGATACCTACAGGCTGATAATGTTATCTGCGCATGTGTTGCTTTGTTTTTTGATTTTTATAGGACATTTTATGAAGGTGATGGACAGAACTACTACACCTGCGCATTATATGCGTATGTGCGGTATATGAAGATAATTTTACTTGAAGATTTTCTGCACATTATATGTGTGTGCGTGTTATATGCTTGTGCACATTATATGAGTGAAAATATGGTATGTGAATCGAAACTGCTGAAAGCGCCACAACATGCAGTATCTGTGCAAATGGATTGGAGACACATCTAACAACACCCTGTATGGTAAATGAACACCAAGCACTAAATTTGTTGTCAGTGGTTCACCAGTACTTAGTTGGTGGACTTTATAAAACATGAAATAGTACGGCAAAGGAACAAACCCTTTGACCCCTTGTGTCTGTACCAACCTCATGTTAGTTTAAACTATATTTTCCTGCACATTGTCCAAATCCCTCCTTCCAAGTCTCTCTAAATGCCACTAAATGTTGTTATATATGCTTCCATCATATCCAGACATCTACACTCCATGTGTGTTATAAAAAAATGTTGACCAGTAAATCTCCAAACTATCCCAGCAGAAATGAGGAGACCACTTGTGTGGGTTCAGGATAGGTTTGACCTACTGAGACAGAGAATGATGGTAAGCTAAAGGAACCATGGTTGAAAGAGAGGTGGAACAGCTAGTTAAGAAGGTTGAGGAACCAAAAGTCAGGAAAGAACTTGAAAGGATCTCAGGAGAGCTAAAAGGAGCTTGAGAGGGCCTTGACAAATAGGATTAAGGAAAACCTCAAGATTTTCTGTATGTATGTGAAGAACAGAACTTGGACAGAAATTTAACTTATTGTGTTCAGCAGCTTAAAGAGGCCAACCAGATGTCACTTTGAAATCTAGATCCAGCAGTTTGAAATTATAGATGTAAAACAATTTTGTTTAACAGTAAACATTTGATTTTTCTTTATAGATGTTTCAAATTCTCAGTGTGGATAGACCCGAACGACCCCTTTACGTTCAGGCTGGTAACTGTGTGGAAGCTAATGAATGGATTGAGATTATCACCAGATTGAGCCGTTGCAATGATAAGAGGCTGCATGTTTACCATCCATGTGCTTTTTTATCTGGCAGCTGGATGTGCTGCAAAAATACAGATGAGAAAGCAGTTGGGTGCACGAGCTGCACTGGGTGAGTCGTCAGTTTTGAGAAAAAGGGAGATATGGATGTTTTTCCTCCATTTCCTGCATGTGTGCTATCCCCCTCAACCCCACTTTCTAAACAGAATAGAAATAGACTTCTGCAGTCCTCACCTTTCACCCTACTAGCAGCTGTATCCAGCATATTATCCATTACGTCTTCTGCCAACTGATTTGGAATCCCACCACCAAACACATCTTCCCCTTCTCTGCCTCTCCATCTCTCCCTAACCCCTCCACTCTTTACTTTCTGCAGGAACCACTCTCACTGTGACTTCCTGGATTTCTCACCTCTTCCCACCTACCTAGCAATTTTCCCTGCAACTTTAGGAGATAACCCATGTTTCCCTACATCTCCCTCACCACCATTCAGGGGCCTGAACAACTCATCAAGGTGGTGCAGAGATCTGTGTGCACCTGCTTCAATCTCGTCTGTTAGGTTTGGTGCTTGTGATGTGATCTCTACACGGGCAAGACCAAGCATTGAGCAGCTAACCATTTTGCAGAGCTCCTGCGCTCTTTTTACAGTAGCCATCTTGAACTTCAACTTGCTTATAATTTCAGCTCCCATTCCCACACCAAAGCCTTCTGAATCTGGCCTTCTCCACTGCCATGGTGAAGCCAAGTGCAAACTAGAAGAACGGCGGCATCTTGTTTTCTCATTGAATAGTCTAAAGCCCACTGTTATGAACATTTCAATTTTCATAATTCGGGTAACCCACTCCCCATGTTTATTTCTTATTCCAGTAGTCCACCCAAAGACTCTCTCCCTTTCATCATCTTCCCTTCCACTCCCTCCTAGAGTTAGCAAAACTAATTACCCTCCCCTACCTGATAAATTTAGACATGCAGCACT
Source organism: Narcine bancroftii (assembly GCF_036971445.1). NCBI lineage: Eukaryota > Metazoa > Chordata > Chondrichthyes > Torpediniformes > Narcinidae > Narcine > Narcine bancroftii. The sequence continues at coordinate 111,205,820 of NC_091477.1, read as the reverse complement.
GTAACAGGTCAATTTTGCCCTACGAGTCCATGCCGCCCAAATTGTACACCAGTAACTTGCACCCTGGTATGTTTTTGAAAGGTAGGAGGACATGCGAGCCCCTGGAGAAAACCCACGCAGACACGGAGAGAACATAAAAGCTCCTTACAGATAGCGCGGGATTCCCCAATCGCTGGCACTGTAAAAGTGTTAAACTAACCGCTAACCAACCAATTTGCTTATCACCTACATGCCTATCGACCTGTGTTGTTTCTCCCTCTGTTCACCTTGTCTATTATCCCCTCTCCCCCATCCATCTTCTCCATCTGGTTCAATCTATCCACAAATTCTCTCTTATCAGGATCAATCTATCACCAAACAGAATCTGTCCTTTCCCCACCTTAATGCCATGTGCCCATTTTTTTTTCCTGTTGTTTCCACCTACCTTTGCCTTGATAATTACCACTCTCCCTCCCTAACTGCCTCCATTTTCCCTCTTGGACCTCATGCAGAGTCTAAACCTTCCCTTTGCCTCCACAGACACTGCTTGACCTACTTGGTTCTTCCAGCAGCTTATTATTTGCTCCAGATTCCAGCATCTCCAGCCTCCTGTGTCTAGTTGGTTTCAATTTGGCAGACAATATTTGTTTCTTACAAAGGAGTTTCCTGAAGTTGGAGAACTAAATGCAATTTGGATATCTGAGCACAAATAAGATCGGGAGTACAGTATTATTCACCTGTAAATTTAATCCTTCAAACTCTCCCTCTGCACGCTGCGCCTTTCCTTGAAGTTTGAGTAATAGATCATCATCAACTGGTCATCACAAGGTCTACCATACCAGTCTCATCATTTAATTCATCAATTTTAGAAAATTCTGCAATTTCTATTTACCACTGTAGACTGGTACTGTGTACTTTTGTTCACATTATTACTGTGTCCCTTGTAGTAACAACTATTTTGTCATTTAATCTCTCCAGCCTTTCACAAGCAATCTATGGTTCTTTACTCCAAACCCCCCCCCCACCAAAAATTCTCTGCTTTTTTAAAAGTTTTTCCATTTCTGAAGTTAGACAATCTGAAATATTCACCCCATTTTTCTCTCTTCTCAGATGCTGCCTGAATTGCTGAGAGTCTTAAATATTTTCTTGTATATATTAAAAGTTTACTTTCTCTTGGTACTACTAATATAGTTTATTATTTTTCCTTCAGAGGTTCTCCAGCAAATATTCAGCTGGCCATTGACTGTGACCGGGAAGCTGAAAGAATATTTTCACTATTCCAAGCGAATTTGTCCAGGCTACAAAAAATGGAAGGCAAGTCTCCCATAAATATGAAAATATAGTCAAAAAGCTGTACAGAGTGGAAATAGTCCCTTTGGCCTGACTCATCCATGTTAACCCCACGTTGCTTATCTGAACTAGTCCCATTCATCTGTGTTTATCCCATATGATTCTAAACTTTGGCTATCTATGTATCTGTCCAAATGTCTTTTAAATTTGTTATTTTGATGTCTCAGATTATTTTTAAGTGCACATGTACAATTAAAGTTAACCCATGCTTAATGCAATACATGACAATTCTTTTGTTAACAAGGAACAATTTTAACAAGTGACATTATGGTAACAGCCCTCTAAAGCAGCCATTCACAACCTATTTTTGGCTATTGCCCTCTTAGGACTCTACTCAAAGTTTATGTGAAGCATTCAAGTTTACTTGGTTTCTTCCTCACTTCTACCGACTATGTAAAAAAAGTTATGATTTCAGTTGGTAGCTGCCCCCTTAAGTGTGCTGTGGGTCCGTCCCCTTGAGAGAAACTTCTCTAAAGGAACTTGGTGGGAGTGAAGGTTAGCTGGTAAATGGTGATTCTTTTCAATGTTTTGGTGGATTTTCTCTGCAGATGCTTGTGGGACTATAGATGTGTATCAAGGTCCTCAACAAGAACAAGATGAATATGCCCATTTTACAATTCAAGACTCAAGAGTTACCTTTAAAACACTTCAGCAAATAACTGGAATTGTGGATGAGTTGGCCAAATTTCATGAGCAGAACAGAATTAAGAGATCAATGTGCGCTAAATATGGGAGCGAGTAAGTATTAGTTCGGTTTCAAATCTTCCAAGGAGTGGGATAATCTTTCATTTGTCTGATGACAAGCTAATGGGGTTGAATTAATTGTTGTCTTTAGAGGTCATTCAATTTTACTTTCTTTTGACTTCAATGTTTTTTGGTATGTGTTCAGGTTGTGCCATTACACTATCCACATAACCTGGACAGCTTCAGTTCCATCACACTAATGTTAGGTAAAAACATCATGAGCTGGGAATGTAGAGGGAGTCACCCAGTGCTGGGCCATAACAAGATGCAGTTGTGACCTTGTACTCTCAAGATAAGAGTGGGGATGACAAATTGATGTGCAGGAGGCTAGCAGAGAGGGATAGCAACAGTTTATTCATTGGACAATGTCATGGTATGATAATTTACTAAGTACTTATCCTAAGGTATATAAAAAACACCACTTGCTGATAACGGCAGAATGCACCTTCTCCAACTAACACTGTTAGTTGCAAGTGTTACAATCCGGCAATAAAGAACAAAGAACCTTGATTTCGACTCAGTCTGGTGTCTGACTCACTCATTCATGAACAAAGCAGACCTAACACTAGCCACCCTCAGAACGATTGTGTTTTCCATGAAACCTGTCCCCTTGACACTATCCTTACCACCCTCTTGAAGGATGTCTTCGACATCGCTGGTTCGAGCATCATCAACAGCTCCCTAGCCACTGGCTGTCCCAACCTGCTTCAAACGTGCAGTGGTTCAGCCCCTCCTGAAAAAAAAACCTAACTCTAACTCCACTATTCCCAAAAATTACAGACCCGTTTTAAAGCTTCCTTTCCTCTCCAAAGTCCTTGAAAAAAGTTATACTTAACCAACTCTCCCTAGCTTCACCAAGATAACGGAAAAGTTTCAGTCAGAATACAAAGCCCACCACAGCATGGGAGTCAGCCTTATTGAGGATATTCAATGACCTACTCCTCACCACAGACTTGGGCTTTGCTATGTTCTAATGCTCCTGGACCTCACCCTATTTTGATGAACTGTCTCCAGCAGGAGGTCGGCATCAATGGCCCTGAGCTGGTTTAAATCTTACCTCACTGACAGGGTTTTCACAGTCTACATCTGCCTCACCCACCCTCTCCTGCGGGGCTCCCCCCTCAGCCATATCATGCAGAAACTTGGCATTTCCTTCCACTGTTACCAGCTCTACCTCTCCCCTAAAACCAGATGACCAACCTCTGGAAGACACAAGATGCTGAATGGCCTGCAACTTCCTCCGAGTTAATGAGCCAAAATCTGAGATCATCCTATTTGGCCCCCCTAATTTCACCAAAAAGTTTCATGACTCCCTATCTAATTTATCTACTCTTATTAACATTAAATCCCTTGGGGTGCTGTTCAACCCTGCCTTTAAATTTGACAAACAGGTCAACGCCGGGGTGAAGGCCTGCTTTTTCCTGCTCCGCACCATTGTTAAAATAAAACTGTACCTCTCACTCAAGGACCTCAAAAGGGTTATTCACACCCTTTTCACGTCTGGACTATGTTAACTCTCTTTACACTGGATTTAGCCAGGCCTCCCTAATCCCCTTCTAATTGGTTTAGAATGCCATGGCTAGAGTCCTGACAGGTGCCAAGAAGAGGGACCACATCACCCCAATTCTGGCCTCCCTTCAGTGGTTGCTGGTACGGATCAGAATCGCCTTCAAGACACTGATATCTCCGATCTGCTTATGCCCTACTCCGCTCCCAAGCAGATCAGGTCAGCAACTGCAGGATGCCTGGCTCTTTCACACATTAAACGCACACAAAGGTTGCAGCCCCCAATCTGTGAAACAGCATTCCCCTGACCATTAAACTAGCCCCCTCCCTCAACTCCTTTAAATCCAGGTTAAAAATCTACCTTCTGTCGTTAGCATTTAACGTCTGAAACCCTTTGTATGTTCATAACCTCCAACAACATTGTAAATGTGGTCTAATTATAACATCTTAATCCATTTTTCTATAAATAGTTGTACTAGTTTTGATCAATTGCCTTGGTTTGTATAGCATTTTGGTCAATGCAAGTTGAAAAAAAATGTGCTATATAAATAAAGAACTTGAACTTATCCTGTTATTGAGGACATATAAGAATTTGTCCAGGGATGGTGTCTAAAACAATTCAGAAATGAAGTGAGATTGTACCACTTATGAGATGGTTCTTGAAATTCTTCACAGGACAGCAATTTAAGACAAGGTGCAATGAGGAGATTTTAGTAGATATTCAAATTTTTTTTTTGTTACAGAGAAAATCCCATAGGATCAAAATAATCCCATTAGTGGAGGAGGACTTGGCAACTGCTGGAGCTCTGGAATTGATATGTGCCTTCACTATGCTCATGTTTTAAGGACACAAGCCTGCCTTCAGTAGATACATGAAACATTTCACTGAAAATGTACATTTATGTGAAGTCCACAAAAGTGAACTGATTTTGATGCACTTTAATCTCCTGAACTTTCCCAGGTGATCTTAATTTATAATTTTTTTTTTAAAAGACTGATACCTGGTATTTTTTTTATTAGGTCATAACATTGTCATTCTTCGTCGAACTTCTGTGAATTCCATTCCATATACTATCTGATGATCTTTCCAAATTTTTTGAATATATTTGTATCTTTAGAACTGAACTTGGAGAGAAGGGTATTAAATGTGTGTTTTAATATCCCAGGAAGATCTTCATTTCCATCATAATCCTCAGTACTTTCCATAGAACCCGTAATGTTCCTCTATCACATTTGGCATTCCTTGTTTATTCAGTCTAAACTGTATATTTTTTAAATGGCCTATAAGCAGTTTGAGGTCTGTCATTTTTGGAACTGAGCATCTTATCAAATGGTTCCTTTCATCTCAAGGTAATAATTTTAATAAATACTTGAATAAATTTGGTAAAAGTCATAAGACCATAATAGTAATAGCTTTTAAATATTATTCTGGATAGTATGTGAAGTAGTCATGGAATTAATTACAAACTTATTTTAACATTTCCAAAGAAATTGATAAAGGTACTAATGATTTGGAGCAAACTGATGTCTAATGTATTTATGGAAATAGTACAACTATGCACAAAATAATTCCGAAATAACCTCTACTAACCAAAACAATTTGTTTGTTTTAATTTATTTAAGGCAGTGATAAAGTACAATGCTGCATCCTTCCAGCATAGAACTCCCTTTCCTGTTTGCCAAGGAAAAGTCTTGTTTTTTGTTGGTTCAGTTCTTTAAAAAAAAAGTTAAAATGATATGCCATTCAATCACACAATTTTGTTTTACTGTATATGCTGTTGAATAGGACAATCCAAAACTTCAAATTTTCGACTTAAAATCAGGGTGGTCCTATATAAAGGGTCTAAATCGACAAAGTCTCAATGCTTCCACCATCTCTGATGCAATCTCGTGGATGCCCCATTAATTATTTGCAAAGTTTTGGCGCTTTGCAGGAGCCATCCGCCCACTCCGACTGCTGTTAGCTCTGTACAGGGCCAACAGTTTCTTTTTAAATATCCAAATAACATTTAAACCTTTACATGATCATTTGTTATTAAATTATTGTGATTTGGTTTTAACAGCATCCACTGGTCAGTGGTAAGTGCCAGATTTTTTTGGGGGGTGTGGGGGAAGAGTGTCTTATACAACAGGTATCACTCAAAACCACATTTTTGGGAGAAATTCTGGGTTCTCCTATACAGCAGCAGATACAATATTGACTCATGAGTTTGTTTGTTGTTTGACTATGTTTAGGTCCTTCAAGCCCGACATGTTCAAACTGAAGCTAATTACAGCTACTTGCCAAAGCAAGTCAATTCAACACTCCTTGAACTTTTCTTGACTGGAGTATATATTGCACCAATTGGTACCTTCACCAACTCACTTCTTAGCGAACCTTTGGAGAAAAATTGACTACTCCTACTCAAATATTTCCAATATTGGGGATTAACCAAAAAAGGTTCCTGGGAGGCAGAGTGGGTGGAATAAGTTGTTCTTACTGTTTGTACAGTTGGTAACATCCCAGTTTGGAAAACAGCTTTTGACATGACTGAAACAGGTATTTGTTCCTGCCTGGCTCCTTAAATTGTGGCCTCTCTTCCCTGCCCCAAGAGAATTAGTTTACAGTGTAAAATAATAATGTTATTTGGTAAAAGAGAGTTATTTTGTATGCTTGATTCTCAGCACTGATTAGAGATTCAAAGGATAAAAGAATGTGATTATTTGCTGCCAGATGAATTGACCATTGTACAGACTGCTGAACGACATGGTACATGATCAGGAGTTTTCCAGACAAAGTCTGTTTTGTATTTTGATGTCTATATATTCTCTTCAAGATAGCATAATGTTGTATATGTTGATAAATCACATTGCTGTATTATATTGTATATTCGCTTTACTTCAGCTATTTTTTTAAGAAACAACACTTGTTTAACTGCATGTTAGAGCTTTAGAAATGTATTTTTATTTAAAATTTATTTTCTTATCAAAACAATAAACTAGATTTGAAACTTGAAATACACGTACATCATGTACATAATTTTGGATATTTCTGAGTTTATCCATTTTCAATGAAAATCTTAATGTGAACTTGTTTCTAAAATCATTCTACATGTTTTGATTGTGTGAATAGATATAAACATTATGATGCCACTCCCCTTGCCTTCAGCTTCAGTCAAGAGTAAACCTTCCCACCAATCTAAAAAGATTGTGGATTTAACTTCATGGCAGATTTTGCTTGATGTCCAGGGGCATCTTTGTTTTTTTAATCTTGATGGTAAACCAATGGTTGCTCTTCTTGCTTATGTGCATACAAAATGTCACAGCTACATAATGAGTAGCATAGAAGGAGGACACTTACTGGCTTAATACTAAGAGTAACCCAGCTCATTTGAGTCTCCGATCATCCCATATCCTCACAAATTCTGTCAGTTTAGATTCTAAACATCTCCCTTTTGAATCCAACAATTGAATCTGCCTTCCTACCTAATCACTTGGTGTTTAAATTAAAAATATTTTCCTAATGCCACTTTTGATTCCTTTGCCAATTACCTTCATTCTGTGTCCCTTCGTTCTTGAGCCCTCAACATGCTCACAATTTTATATGCCTCCTCTTGCAATCCCAGTTCTCCACTCCAACCACATAACTATAGTTTCTCATTATCTCTAACTTTTTTGTCCATCTTTTCCAAAGTATGGTACCTAGAGATGAAGACAGTTTTCTAATGGTGGCTGAACTGGTGTTTCATAAGGTTCATAATGACTTCCTTACTCTTTTACTACTTACAATGAATAATGCAAAAAAAAAACCCTCCAGATCTGGCACATATTGTTGTACTTTTAAAGTTCAAATTTATTGTAAGAATACATACATGACATCATATACAACCCTGAAATGTTTTCCTGTGGGCCTGGTGGCAGAATTTCTAATTATCAGTAACTCTAAACTGTAGTCAATAGAAAGATATGTATGCAAATGAGAGAAATCTAAACAAGCTGTGCAATACAGAAAACAAATAAAGATTCAGTAATCATGTGCAAACTTAAATGAGTCTTTGAATCTGGTGTTTAGGTGTCTGATAGTGGAGGGGTAGCAACTGTTCTTGAATCTGGTAGTACGAGTCTTACGGCACCTATACTTCTTCCCTGATGCCATCAACTAGAGCAGAGCCTGTCCTGAATGGTGTGGATCCTTGATTTTTGATGTTGCTCTCCGATGGCAGTGCTCCATGTAGATTTTCTCAACGGTGGGGAGAGTTTTTCCTGTGATGTACTGGGCTGTGTCCACTACCTTTTGCAGGACTTTCCACTCAGAGGTATTGGTGCCCCATACCATGCCATGATGCAGCCAGTCAGTGCACTTTCCATTACACATCTGTAAGTTAGCAAGATTTCAGATGCCTCACTGCTGAGGAAGTAGAGGTGCTGACATGCTTTCTTTGCAATGACATTTGTATGTTGGGTCCAGGAAAGGTCCAAAATAGTGACTTCAACAAATTTAAATTTGCTCACCTTCACCACTGGTTCCCCAATGATCACTGGATCGTACACCTTTGGTTTTCCCCTCCTAAAGTCTACAAACAGCTTGGTTTTAGTGGTATTGAGTGAGAATTTGTTGTTCCTATACCATTCATCCAAGTTTTCAATCTCCTGTATGCTGACTCATCACCCCTTTTTATACAGCCACTCCTGTGCAGTCGTCAGCAGATTTGTAAATGGTGTTGGTTTGAATTTTATTCTGTTTTCCGACCAAAATGCTGCATCCAATATGTCCCAGCAATGAATTCATCCATGATCCATCCATTTCATTAATTGTCGATAATCCTCTGAAATTTTAAATTTTTTAAAACTAGACATACAGCACGGTGACAGGCCATTTCAGCCCATGAGTCCATGCCACCCAATTAACCTACAACGCGGTATGTTTTGAACGATGGGAGGAAACTGGAACCTCCGGGGAAAACCCACACAGACACTGGGAGACTGTACAAACTCCTTACAGACAGCGCGGGACTTGAACCCTTGTCCAAATTACTGGCGCTGTAACAGCGTTGCGCTAACTTCTATGCTAACCGTGCTTCTCACTGTAAACTTTGTTACTCTCCTCAAGGTTCACTACTGTTTTTAACTTTCACGCGGACTTTGAAATCTTGCTTCGGTACACCAAGTCGTTACCGTAGATTTTTTTTAAAAAGCAAAAGTCATGGGACGGACTTCTCGGGAAATCCAAGTTTCGGTCAGATCTGTAAAACAGCCCATCACTACCACTATTTTTTGATATTTTGCCATTTTATAGCAAGCCACTGCACCCACTTCAATACATGGGAACTTTTCAACTAGTTTTTTGATAGTTCGAGTTTATTTTATCAACTGCATTTCAAAAAGCACTATGTAGAAGTGAAATCTGATTTGCATTTAAATACCTAATGACACTCTTCAGAAGATAACTTTGGAGTCTTCTTGGACACCAAAGTGCATCTGTTAATCAACACGAACACGGATGTAAGAAAAAAAAGAGGGTTATGGATGTGGAGAATGTTACATGGGTCCTCTGATTGCACAAGTACAACCTGACTAAACAGTGTTCCCCAGTCCTCAGTACAAAACCCACAAACGGGCATAAGACACATACAGAAAAGATGCAGGACAAGTCTTACTGTGTCATGAATGTGAGACTCTCAAGTGGTTAGTGCCTTTGGCTTTGCAGCTTTCTCACAGCCTGTGGGAAGAAGCTGTTCCTCACCCTGGTGGTGGTGACTCTGATGCTTCTACTGCTCTTTCCTGAAGGGAGCAGATGAAAGATGCTTTGTGCAGGGTGGAAGGGGTCTGTTCTGTGCTGAATTGTGTGTTTCGTGTAATAACATTTGTTCATTTTGTAAGTACTGCTTTATGCAAAACAACGGCAGGTACTCGAAAGAAAAAAAAGTCATTGAATTATGCTGTGTTGTATTAGTCTTTTTATTCCTTGATTGATCTTCAAAATGGGCAAGTTAGCGATATAATAATGCGATAGAGTCGTCCATGGGTTGTTAAATCAGCCCATTGTTTCCAAAAGATGTTTGGGGGTGTTTGAATTTTAGTTATATTTCCATACTTCATTATTTTGGCCTACTTTATTATTTAAATTACAATGAACTTGATGAGTGTCTGAGTTCAGTCTGATAGATGGATTCAACTAAGGACTCTGTAGATAACGTGATGGATTTGGCCTCCAATGGATGGATGGGACCCAAGGTGTGCTGGCCAATTAGATTCAAAGATTCAGAGGGTAGTGGAGGGGTGTGTTGGAGGACTCAGTGCTGAAGGACTCAGTGCTGATTCCACTGATGGCTGCCATCCAAGTAATTAATTCAGATAACAATGCAGTTAATATGATCAATAATTTTGCAGATGACACCAAAAATTATATCTAAGTTTCTTGGTGGGATTTAGATCAGTTGGGAGGTGGGCCAAGGGATGGCAAATGAAGTTTAAGTCTGACAAGTGTGAGTTAAATCAAAGCAGGGTAGGATAAATACACTGAATAACTCTGTAGAGTGTCGTGGAACAGAGGCCTCGGGGTTCAGCTGCATAGTTCCATGAATGTGGCAACTTGGTGGACAGCTGGTGAAGAAGGTCTTTGACATGTTTTGCGTTGGGCAGGGAGAAAAAGTACAAAAATCAGGACATCATTGTACAACTACACATATTGGTGAGTCAATATTTGGAATACTGTGTGCAGTTCTAGTAATCCATCTATAGCAAAGATGTCAAGAAGATTGAAGGGGTGATGTGGAGATTTGCCAGATTTTGCCTGGACTAGAGATCTTAAGTTGAAAGGAGAGATTAGAAAGGCTGGGCCTTTATGCCCTAGAGCAGCCATTCTCAATGGGGGCCACAGCACATTCAAGTGAAAGCCTTATTTTCATTTCATAATATTTTTAATGTACTGGATATACTGATGTAATAGTCAACCCTGTCCCCCCAGTTATTGACCCAAAAATCAGTTATTTTCTGTATGTCTAGTGTAAAAGTCAAGAACCCCATTTTTGTCCTTGACTGAAAATCCTTGCATCAGATAACCGCCCATCCAAGATGCCGATGCCCCGACTGCTTGCCCATCCGAGTTGTTGACGCCCCGATTGCAGATCCTCGCCTCCAGTCACCTGTCCACCAGCAGTCGGAAAAAGACGTCATTATCCAGAACAAAATTAATAGAAAAAAAACAGTGAAGATACTGATCTTACTGAAGTTAGAAAGCATTCTCCGATGAAGAAATTATGAAAGTGTCAGTTGGATATTATTTTAATGAGGGTTTATTGATGAAAAAATGGAGGTTACGTGGAATTCTTACGAATGAAAAATAAGCAGTTGTTTACCAAGTTGTAGTTCCTAAAGCCTATAGGGATGAAACTTTGGACACCTTGGGGTAAAAAAAAAGCTACCATTAAAATTATGAAACAAATTTATGGACCTAATTTGAGAAAAGATGTTAAGATATTTTGTAAGACCTGTCACACTTGTCAAATTGAGGGGAAACTAATCAGGGTTCACCATTTGCACTTTTAAAATATATTCCTGTTTTTGGAGAACCTTTTCCTAAAGCAATTGTGGATTGAGTTGGTCCAATGCCCAAAACAAAAGCTGGAAATGAATATTTGTTGACCATTATGTTTGCAGCTTCTAGGTTTCTTGAAGCAATACCACTCAGGAATATTAAAGCAAAAGCTGTGTCTGGGGTCTGGTTAAAAAAAAATCACTTCATTTAGTTTGTCTAAAGAAATACAATCAGATCAGGGAAAGAATTTTATGTCAGGTTTATTTCAACAGTTATTTATAAATTAAGAGCTAAACAAATTACATCATTTGGATATCACCCAGAATCTCAGGGAGCTTTGAAGAGGTTCCACACAACTTTAAAATTATAATGAGAACTTATTGTCGTAAAACTGAAAAGAATGGGGATGAAGGTGTTCATTTACTTTTATTTGCAATAGGGGAATTGGTATTTGGGCATGAAGTTCGAGGACCTTTAATGTTGTTAAAGGAACCTTGGGTTAATTAGGATATGCAGTTCAATTTGTTGGATTATGTTTCAAAGTTTAAAGATTGTTGGGAAAACATGTGTAAGGTAGCTGAGGAGAATTTAAAAGTGGCTCAAGATAAAATTGAAGTCTGGAGTGACAGAAGAGCAAGACAGATAACTTTTAAAATGGGATAAAGGGTTAATTCTGATCCCAACAATGACTAATCATCTTAGAGCAAGATTTTCATGGCTTTATGAGATTTTTAAAAAAATTAGGGTAAATGAAGCTGATTATGTAGTTAAAACACCTGGTAAGAGATGTAAAACACAGAATTGCTATGCCAACAGGTTAGAGCCTTATTGTGAGAGTTTGGATGTTAGCCAGAAACAACCTTCAAAAGAGGTCTTGATTGTGGTTGAGGATCATGAGACCATACAAGCTGACTCTTGTGAGAGTCATTTTCAAGAGAAATTGTTTGATAAACATTTGAAAGCCAATGTTACAATTAATTCAGCTAAAAGTGAGTTTTGTCATGCTCAGGCAACTTGGCTGTGTTGTTGGCCAAGGAAAATTGACGCATGTTCAGGTTAAAGTTCAGACAATTTCTGAATTTCCTTTGCCTGCAGGTAAGAAAGATTTATTAGGAGATTTTTGGAAATGGTTGGATATAATAGGAAATTCTGTTAAAAAAAATTGCTGACATTGCTCTTTACCTGACTAATATTTTGAAGAAGAGTGAAAAGTTTATTTGGACAGCCATGTGTCAGGAAGCATTTGACAAACCTGTACTTAAATCATGATTTTGGAAAAAAAAGAATGTGATGATATTGAACATCTAGTGGCGTATGTATCTAAGAAATTCAATAAACATAAAATAATTAGTCTACTATTTGGAAAATAATTATTGTTTCACAACATTTTGAAGTATATGCACTGTTAAGGGATTAATCATTGTTTACACTGATCATAATCTTTTATCATTTTGAGTAAAATTAAAAATAAGAATAGATTACTGAACTGGAGTTTAATTTCGCAAGAATATGACTTAGTTATAAGACATTATAAGACAATGTCATTGCTGATTGCCTATCCAGATGTTGAATTTACATATAATTTCTGCAATATTTGATAGTATTATATTGTTTGTGAGATGGTGAAATTTATCAAAAACACATGGTAGATTGTAATTTAAAATTTTTACCTTTTTTAGAAGTTCAAATTTTTCCTTTGTGAAAGGAGGTGTAATGGATCTGTATTAATATTTAGGTTAATATTGAGCTTTATTTCATTTAAAATGTCTTAGTAAAGTTAAAGAGTTAAAATATTGTATATGTATTTTTAGTTAGTTAGTTGTGGGCTGGTCAGGGTCACACACAGATTACAGCACATCTACAGAGAGAGAGAGTGTTAATTTTCAAAGTCAATGCATCTGGAAAGCAGGGGCACAATGAAACAAGTGATCCAAGTAATTAAGCCTCTTGAACAGGGATGAGGTCAGAGTTATGGATATGGAGTGGTTCTGGAAAAGGCAAGGTTTTTTGCAGAAATGAAACTAAAACTGTTAAAGATTCCAGTACATGGTTACCAAGAATTGAGATTGTCTCAATTATAATGTAAATGTCGTATGATTTTGATAAAGATGTTATCAAATTCAGACATTTTTTGATCACTTCAGGTCAAGACCCTGTGACATACACAGGAGTTGGAACCTTGTGAAACACAGGGTTGAATTACAGTAACCAGAATAGGTGTTGTAATATGTTACTCCTAATAAAAGGGGAATACAGAAAATAAGTAGATTTCAAAAGGGAAGCCACTTTCCAACTGCTCTTTTGAAAATAAAGAGTGCAGCCTCATCATGGAAGGAAACTATGACTCTTCAAAAGAAAACTGACGAGGAAGAAAACTTGACCTCTTGGAAAGACAAGACTTGTATTATCCTATTCACAGGAGATGCAACAAGTAACTTTTAAATAAGTGAGGGCCAATTCGCATTTATGCCCAGAAAAAGTCATTCCTGTTTAAAGAATTTCTCTATGAAAGGCAGCTCGTCGAGAGAATTGTGAGTTGTGAAAGAGATCTGAAAAATGCTTCAGAATTTCTTCTGAGCTGTTTTAAAAGGATCCTGAAGTCAACAAAATTATTTGAAATTGGATCTTTAAAAGTGACTTTTTCAGAATCAAGTTTAAACTAATAGATCTGGACTTCAATGCACACACATTTACATTTGCGCAAAGTGTGGTTAAATTTAGAGATGAGTAAGAAATGTTATGTTATTAATGGTTTTGTAAAAACTTATTTTGAAGTTACTATTGTCTGGTGAATTTTCCATTGCCGTTCCTTTGTTATTACTAATAAGGGTGTATTAGCTCGTAACACTTGCAAAACATTTTTCCGCCTGGTCACATTGACCTGAACCATAGCCTTTCCATATCCCTCCCATCCATGTGCTGATCCAAATTTCTCTTAAATTGAACCCAGATCCACTACTTACACTGGCTGATGGAGGACCTCAGTTTTCTTCAGGCTGACTTCCAGGCCAAACATTTTGGCAGTTTCCGCAAAGCAGGACGTCAAGCGCTGAAGAGCTGGCTCTGAATGGGCAACTAAAGCGGCATTGTCTGCAAAGAGTAGTTCACGGACAAGTTTCTCTTGTGTCTTGGTGTGAGCTTGCAGGTGCCTCAGATTGAAGAGACTGCCATCCGTGCGGTACCGGATGTAAACAGCGTCTTCATTGTTGGATTGTACACTGCACTAAATTCACTCCTTGTAGCACTGGGGCACAGTGTCCACAGAATGTGCCGTCAAAAGTGGACTGCAGTTATTTACCATGGCTAATCTCGCAGTCTCCTTCCACCAAGGGTATGGGCTGCAGGCAGATGCAAATTCCAAGTTGCTCCCTATCCTGACCTAGATTAGTCTGACCTTAGGTGAAATATGCTGTACAACAAGATGCCATGACACACACATATTTACCTAAACCTTTATTGTACATACACATGTCTAAATAACATAGTTAATAAAATGTAAATACAGTACCTACTGTACAGTAATGCCCATCAATGGCAGTCCTGACATAAATCTTAAAAATTTTTATTAAGCCCTTATGGTAACCTCAGACTTATATGCAATCAGATGTTAGTCGATTGGGCACAAGTCAAGGATGGCTGTACGTACACCATACTTTGACAAACATCTCGAGGGGTAGATGTTGAATTATTTATTATTGAATTTATTTTATGCTACACTGTAAATGCGTGATTGAAAAATTCCAACATTCTATATATTTTCAATGCAGGAAAAGGAAAGGAAGGTCACATGAGATGTAAAATAGGCTGTTTTCTCTCTGTCAACAACTGAGCACGTGTTCAAAAACTTTAAAGATTCCTTGAACTCCAAATGTTTTAGGTTTCAGATCTGTATTCCAGATGTCGAGTGGCAAGGTAGCTAGTCTTTACACAGAGAAGTGATCATATTGGATAGCCCATTGGTTTATCTGGCAGTAAGTTGTACAGTGGGGCAAAAGGAGGAGGATTGGTGTCCTTCTTTGCACAGTTAAAATCGTAGCTGGACAGCGATGTAGCCATTGGCATTGATGTATATTGAGAGCAGGGCCCCTGAGGAGAGAAAGACCAATATCTTTTTTACATTTTTCCCAAAGTAAAATTTCCCATATAAATCTTTTATATTACACACTTTTTTAATTGGAACTCTATCCACCAGAGGCTATCATAATTGCTGTTATATTACTGATGAAAAGATGTGGAACTGTTCTTTATTTATTTTTCCTGAAGGTGTAAGTTTTGATCCGCGACATTCAAGATATCAAACGTGTTGGATATCTTATAAAGACTAAATTTTGTCACTAATTAGGATGAACAATGAATGATAAAATTGAAACCAGGCAAATCTATTGATTTGCATCCCTTATCAGAACTGTTGATCTTGTTCATGATGAGAGAATCACATTTTGCAACTACAGTAGTGTGAAAAATTCAGAGAAATAACCAATTAAATTGATCTTTTCTCTTTAAAGTAAAGGAAAATAAATTTAGTTTCTAACCATTTCCAGCCATTAGAAAGAAAAGAATTCTGCGATGAAGAAACTGGGTAAAAAAAAAACAAACATGTAGATCCTGTAAAGCTGCTTTGGAATAGTCTGCATCTTCCTCATTCCAAAGAACAAAAAGTCAAATTACCTGGTGCATTGTGTCTACTGCTTGTTCGTGTATCAGGAGAGGTGCAGTTGGAGATAGTATAGGTTGGGTCTCCCTCTGCTCCTTGGACTTGATTCTGGAATGTTGAATGTGGAAGAGCTGGAAACTAACCTCTGGTCCAAGGAGAACCTCCTGGCAAAAGAACAGGCAGATTCCTTTGTAACAACGATGGAGCAGTGACTTTATTGATGTGGTGAGATAAACTATAATTATGGCACTAGCTTAAAACTGGAAATACTCCAAGTGGATAGTGCAATGCCACAATTGTGATTTTTAAGAGGGCATCACCTGCAAGAAATAGGTAATAAGTAAAAGACTGATGAATGCAACATGCAAAATTCAACCTTGTATAATGAATTTCTCTTTTTACTGCTAATTTCGGGTAGAAGGTACAGAAACCTGAAACCAACACCTCCAGTTTATTTGCAACTGCGGTCAGACTCTTGAACCGCCCCCTTTCCACAATAATCAGGGACTGCTCCAACAAAAGGAATGTCTGCACTTTTCTGCACTAGGGATAATTGTGAATCTTCTCTATTTCTGTCTCCTCTGAATTCAATTAAGTATTGTATACTATTATAGTAGTTTTTGTAGTTTTCTTTATTTACAATGTAACTGTTCAGCTGTAACAAGAATCTCAGTGCATGTGTACATTGTACAGTGCATATGATAATAAGATCATTTCCATTATCTTGATGGCTTCACAACTCGACCCAAGCATAAAAAGGTTTTGTGATATACATTGAATGACCAATTGTGGTACAATTTTGTTAATGGTCCTACCAATCGGCTCAGACATGGAAATTCTAATTCGAAAGGGGAATGCAACCAAATTTATCTCTAATATATATGCTCCAAGATCAAAGCTCAAAATCTGGACTCCATCGATGAAGGGAGAGATTGGAATTGATCTACAATGCTGGTCAGATCTATGTGTAGATAGTATGACCACCTTAATTAATTCTAGATATAGACTGATTCATTATATTTTTCTGTACCAATTGTATCTCACACCTCAAAAGATACATAAAAATAAATCAGAATTTTCTGATAGGTGTTTTAGATGTGGTATAAATGTTGTTACCTTTTTACGTTAAATTAAGACTCTTTTGGATAGAATTGGGGGAACTGTTGACAAAAATTGTGGGGTTGAACTTCCCTCTAGACCCAGAATTATTTCTTCTGGGGAATTTGGCAATTATAAAAGTTCACTTCTCCAGAAGTAAATCTAAATTTATTAAAATTGCATTGTTAACAGCCAGGAAATATATAGAGGTAACATGGAAATCCGATCCCCTACCTCACATTGATCGTTGGAACATGGAAGTGCAAAGTTGTATTCCCCTTGAGAAGATTACTCAGAGTCTTAGAAATAGATATAGCATGTTTGTTGAAATTTGGCAACCTTATTTAGATTTCTTAAATGCCCAGATTGTATAATTTATTTTGATATTTGTCAATTAGTGTAGACTAACACTAATTCTCATAACATTTGGAGTCCTTTTATGGACTATTTTCATGCCCATTAAATCTGCTTGTTTTGATCATTGCATGTATTTATTTATGTACTTGGTTTTTTCTTCAGTTAGTAATGTTTTATAGATTCAGCAGAACTGCACGACCTTTAATTTCATGTCAAAACATCCCAAGGGGTTCAAGTTCATTTTTTTTTTGTCATTTTGACAACAGTTTATGGGGAAGGGGTTATTTTACGAAATGTACACACATTCTTCCTAATTGGTATCCCCGTGTTCTGTATATAATGTTCTATAAAAGTCAATAAAAAGATTGAAAGAAAGAGAGTAAATGTCCTTTCATCTTTTCCGCTCTCACCTTAAACCTATGCCTTCTGGTACCTGACACTTCTACCCTAATTAAAGGACTAACGACCTACCCAATCTATGCCTCTCATAATTTTAGATTCTTCCATCAGTTTTCCCCTCAGCTTCGAGTGCTCCATATGATCTAAATAAATTCAAACTCCCCTCATAGATAGACAGTTAATTAAGATGAAAACATGCCGCTTGATAAAGAATTATTTCTTTAAATATCTTTGCAGATTAAAGCACATCAAGGCAGGATGGTTATCAGAACAGTTAACGCAATGCAACGACAGCACCAGTGACCCGAGCTTGAATCCGATGCTGTCCGTAAGGAGTTTGAACATTGATTATGCATCTGCATGGGTTTCCTCCCACCCCTCAAAAAATGTAGGGGGTTTGCAGCTTAATTTGGTGTATTTAGATGGCACAGGCTCGTGGGCTGGAAGGGTCTGTTACTATGTGGTATGTCTAAATAAATAACTTCATTTTAATCAATCATAAAATTCATCCAATAAATGTTTTGTCATTATCACTGCAGCTGAAATGAAAAATTACCCTCGTGTACGATTATGGCAATTTTCCATGGTCTTACCATATTTTTAAAGCTGTCAAGGATGGCAGTGGTGATAATTCCCAAAAGAAAGGCAGAAACATTCAGCGCCGTCACCAACCAAATCATTACATAGATTATGTGTACGTCCTTGCAACTCTTCACTCCAACAAACTCAAAGTAGTTGTTCAGGTAGTCACCACTATCAAAAAAAAAGTGATCAGCTGATGAATAATATCCAACCTGATTTGGGCTGAGGAGATTCTGACCTCTTCATTAAATGGCAATGCAACTCAAAACAACTTGTACTGAGAAAATTATCTGACATAATCTTGTAGCAGCCAGAGTGTACTCCTAACTGGACTGACAAGGATCACCCAGCAAATTTGTTATTGCCAAATGTTTTTGTGCTTATTGAGGCAAAGTCCTTGAAAATTCGTTTTAAAAAAACAGGCTTAGCATGGAACATTAGAAAATCTGATACAGTGGGACTGGTGGAGTGTCAAGTTTTCAAGGAACATTCATGAGGATGGTTGGAGGTGCAGGGAGTTGGATCTGGAAATCAGAAAGCTGAGACTGTTTTTCTCAGAACAGGGAAATATCAGAATGGATACAAGAGGCATTCAAAATTATCAGATGTTTGGTGAATAAAATAGAGGATGTTATTTAACGATTCTCAATAAAAAAAAAATATCCCATTGAGAAGAAAAGGTTTGAGACACCGTATAAACAAGCAATCAAGGAAGTTATTGAGTTAAAAATACAAGGCAGCAAAAATGAATAGTTTGTCTAAACTTGAACAAAATAAATCATTGTGCTCAAAGGAGTGATCTCCCAGTCCGTGTCCAATCTCCCCATCAGGAGCACCGGATGACCTCTGCAGATTCACAGGTGAAGTGTTGGTCCACTTGGAAAGAATGTTTAGGGTCCTGAATAGTGGTGAGGGAGGAGGTATGAGTGAAGTTGGACCAACCATCAATCTGCAGAGCAGATTGAAAAGGTTGCAAAATTTCTGCACTCCCCAAATCTTGCTTCTTGGCTCTGATAAATCAAGAACAACCGCCCTGGGGGGCGTGGCAAGATGGCGTAGGGAACAGACGTGCCTTCCAGACCTCTCCTGACTCTGATTTATTGTTTTGTCTTTAAGTGCCCGTTAAAGTTCTTTTAAAAGTTTATAAATAATAAGAGGCGTTGGATTAGTGCCTGATGGTTTATATGCAAAAAAAAAGGTAAAAGAAAATATCAACAGACTGTTAAAAAACTACATTTTCCGAAATTGTTTGAGCCTACTTGTTTACAAGAAGCCAGGTCTCAACGTAGAATGGATCCAGAGGAGGACGTGCAGAGTTCGGCATTGAAGCTTCGTTTTAAGCCGGTGAGGCTCTCTGAAGGTCGCACTCAACAGCTTTCAGAACAAGGGGCTGGACGGGTGCCAGTGTTTCGCACGGTGGCCACTGCAGGTGTTGTTGCTGAGGCTTTGACAGTTGAATCAGCTGGGGCGCCACCAGCTGGAGAGTTAAAGAGTTGTCATTCGACTGCTACAGTGGTGGCGCTGCAAAATGCATCTTCAATTACAACGGTTTTTCCAGACATCGATTCAGTGAAGATGATTAAAGAGATTTGGCTTAAAGATAACTCTGATCTTTAGTCTCCTGGCATTGCTGGGGGGATTTTGAGAGGGATTTTTATACGAAGTCAAACTGCTAGAAAAGATACTAAATTAAGGGAAGGGACAGAAGATCCCGTGGTCTCTAAGGAACAGCAAGACCCCATTATGCCTGAATCTACTTCTGTTGAAATGTCTGTTAAGGATCTTGAAGATAAGATATATTCTGTATCGAGTCACTTAGCTAATTTTGTAAACCTGTTTATTTCCAAGATTAATGCGATGGCGGAAGTCATTAATGGAGCTTTTAAGCTTGAAACCATTGAAAGATTTGAAATGTGTGATCAAGGTTTAGTCGATGCACAGGATCAACTGCAAGATGAAAATAGAATAATTGAAACACTGCAGATCCAAAATAAAAATTTAGCAAAAAAGGTTGATTATTTGGAGAATCAATCTAGATGGAACAACGTGAAAATTGTTGGTTTGCCAGAAGGTATAGAAGGACCAGATCCAAGAAAATTTTTTACTGAATGGATTCCACGAGTGTTAGGACAGGATAAATTCCCTGAAGGTTTAATACTGGAACGTGCTTATAGAGTTTTAAGAAGAAAATCTTTTTCAGGACAGAATCCAAGATCTGTTTTGATCCGTTGTTTAAACTATTGTGACAGAGACAATTTTACGTACGGCTATTAGAAATGCCCAGCAAAATAGATCTCCTTTGATGGTTCAGAATAATCCTGTTTTCTTCTATCAAGATTTGAGTCAAGAAATTATGTTTCAACGACACGAATTTAATTCTGTGAAAGAACGGTTGTGGAAAAAAAGACATAAAGGAACATTCAGGTATTCTGCAGTACTGAAGATTTTTTAGGATGGAAATTAGCCAAAGTTCTTTGACAATCCTAAAGAGGTTATGGACTTTGCTCAGTCTCTACCAATCATGCAGTTTCAGGAATGATGTAGTCCTTCAAGGTCTCCAAAGAGAGTAGAGATGTAAGGTGGGATCCAGTTTTTTAAAAGAAATGGAAGCAATGGTGACCGAAGTGGTAACGTTGATTTAAAAAAATAAATCTTTTATCTTTTTTTTGAGAAGAGCTTAAATAGTTTAAATAATGATGATAGTTTAATGAAATGGGAGTTGGGAGAGGGAACTGGGTGGGCACTAGTTTCCAGAAGTCATCAGCTACCTGTGAGTTATCTCACACCCAATATTTTGGGGGAGTTACTGCTTTGGGCGGTTTAAACAGGAGGAGGTAGTTGTGACCTCCGACCTGTTTTTTTTTCTTTTTAATTTTTGGGTTAAGAAGTGAAGGTTTTTATTATTAGTTTTTTTTAAATAAATAATTTTTTTTAAACTCTTTTTGTTTTCTGATTGTAATTGAGAGGGAATTAGGAGGTTTTTTATTTTCTCTCCTTTTTTTTCTCTTTTTTTTGGGGGGGGGGTTTCTCTTTTTTCTTTCTTTTTTAAGAGGATGATGTCACAGAAGATAATAAGTCAAAAATTGAGGATGTTGAATTAGATGAAGAGGAAGATGAGGGGAAAGGTGATAAGAAGAAAATTAAGTACAAATACATTGAGGGAGAAGAGTTTAATAAAATTAAGTTAATTTTGATAGAGAATTTTGAAGATGTTATAAATGAAGAATATGGAGAATTTTATAAGAGTTTGAACTTTTTTCTTTTTTTTCTTTTTTTTATATAAGGGGAGGGGAAGGGAATAAAAGGTTTATCTGATTGTTTTTCTAAGGGATGTTTTTGTTCTCTCGATGAATTATAAAGGAAACTTGGTATTAATGGAAATTCTGTATTTATGTATTATTAATTATGATTTTTTTGAATAACAGATATGTGGTTGATATATGATTTTAATATTTGAACTTAGTTTTAAAGTGGATTTCATTTGTTAAATACATGTATTATGTTTGATTTAAATATATGTTTAAGGGTATTATTTTAGTATTGATTTTTTTTTTGTTGTTAGTAATTTTTTTTGTTGTTAAGTTTTATCCTTTTTTTGTAAGTGGGGTTTTTTCTATTTTATTTACAATATTGTTAATTAATTCTTCACTCTTTATTTTGGGGGGGAGGGTTGGACTAATTTTAAATTAGATGATTAATGTTGTGTTATAATTATTGGGGGGGTTAATTTGTGTAGTTTAATGATGTAGTATTCTAATTTTTATTATCTTATTTTTTATTATTTCTTTAAATGTAATTTTTATTTTATTCATGTCATAAAATTTTAAATAAAGTTTAAAAAAAAAGAAGAACCGCCCTAAACTTGGAAGGCAAGTATTAAAAACTAACAACAGGGAGGTTGAGGCAAACAGAGGGAATGAAGTAACTGGATCCAAGGAAATTGCAGGCATTTTGCTTTGCAGATGTGGGAATCTCAAGCAAACACAATGAAGATGATGGCACTCAGCAGATCAGGCAACATCCACAGGAGGTTGACATTTCGGGACTGAGCCCTTCAGGAGCGCCAAAAATCAGGCAGACGTCTGAATAAAAAGTTGGGAGGAGGGGAAGGGGGAGGACCACAGACTAAGAGGTAATAGGTAGAGTCAGGTGGGTGAGTAGAAGCTAAGAAATTATGGGGGGGGAGTTCAGAGGGCTAAGAATGATAGCTCTCTGATAGGAGAGGGAAGGGAAGGGGATAGGGTGCTGGAGGAAGGTGGATAGAGGGTTGAAGGAAAGAGCCAGGAGAGGGGGTTAACAGAGACTGCTAAGACATTGCTCCTCCAATTTCAGGGTGGCCTCAACTTTTCAGCACACGAGGTTATGGACCCCAGCTGTTCACAATTCACATTAATGATCTAGATGAGAGGATCAGATGTAATATCTCCAAATTTGCAAACAACACTAAGTTAGGAGGAGTTGTGTGCACTGAAGAGGGGGTCAGGAAGCTTCAGTGTGATTTGGATAAATTGGGGGACTGGGCAGATACATGGCAAATGCACTACAATGTGGATAAATGTGAGGTTATCCACTTTGATAATACAAACCGGAGGGCAGATTACTATTTGAATGGCAATAGATTGGGAGATGGGGAAGTGCAGAGAGACCTAGGGGTTCTTGTGCACCAGTCACTGAAGGCGAGCATGCAGGTACAGCAGGCGGTTAAAATAGCAACTGGTATGTTGGGCTTCATATCAAGTGGGTTTGAGTATAGGAATAAGGATACCTTACTGCAGCTGTACAGAGCCTTGGTGAGACCCCACCTGGAGTATTGTGTGCAGTTTTGGTCGCCTTATCTAAGGAAGGATGTTCTTGCAATGGAGGGAGTGCAGAGGCGATTCATCAGGCTGATACCTGGAATGGCAGGAATGACTTATGAGGAAAGATTGCGCAAATTGGGATTGTACTCGCTGGAGTTTAGAAGATTGAGAGGGGATCTCATAGAGACATATAAAATTCTGGCAGGACTGGACAGAGTGGATGCAGATGGGATGTTTCCAATGGTGGGGGAGTCCAGAACCCGGGGCCATGGTTCGAGGATAATAGGCAAACCATTTAGGACTGAGATGAGGAGGAATGTCTTGACCCAGAGGGTGGTGAATCTGTGGAATTCATTGCCACAGAGGGCAGTAGAGGCAGGTTCATTGAATATATTTAAGAGGGAATTAGATATATTTCTTCAGTATAAGGGAATTAGGGGTTACGGAGAGAAGGTGGGGACGGGGTACTGAACTTTAAGATCAGCCATGATCTCATTGAATAGCGGAGCAGGCTCGAAGGGCCGAATGACCTACTCCTGCTCCTTTCTTCTATGTTTCTATGTCAGTGTGGCAATGGGATGTGGAATTGAAGAGGTTGGCCACTGGGAGCGATCTCCTGGACTGCACCCTGATTTGCCGATGTAGAGGAGACGGATCAGCCAAAAACGGACTGAAATGACAGAGCATTCAGTAAGTGTTGCGAAATCTCTGCACTCGCCCAGATCTTGCCTCTTGCTTCTCCCTGAATTTGAACTCGCCACATTTGGCAGTGATGTTATTAGCTACAAGGAGCCTTGGTTCGTTGGGTTGTGTATGTACAATCGGATGACAATAGACGTGAACTTAAATAACTCTAACTCTCTTCTCTCCTAAAACTAGATCAATGACCAAACATTGACCATCTGGCCCAATGATTCAATGTGAAATTTTGGAACTATGTGAGGATCTTTTGTCATTCTGAAGTTGTGGTTTTTTTGATGTTGCTGGGCCAATAGGTGACTTACTTACAAAGAAATGCAAATTCTTCTTTTGTACTGTTCTAATTCTCATTCTAGCATTCTTGTGGCCTGTGTTTGTCAGTCTTGAGTCTGTTTTTGCCAGTTTGAAGATGTTTTTGGCTTCTGGGCATATATTACTTAGGATTGAATCTCCTCCAAAATTGTTTTGTGTGTAATAATCAGTACAGCTTGCAGAGAGATGAAAATTCCATGAGTATGGACTAATTTCAAAAACCCTCAGGATATAAGAGCAATATTGTTTTATCCAATTGAACGGTGTCTATCAATTATCACATTTATTCCTATAGCCTCAAACAAAAACTAATAATTTCATTTTGTGAATAATTAAAATATCTGCAAATTAACATTTCAATCAAAAGACAAAAAAATTTGTTACAAATGTTGACTTGTACACATGATCCAAGTGCCATTACATTTAGGGAGAAATGCAGAACAAACTTCACCCTCATTTAAATAAAAACAGCGGGTCAAGCTACACGTTATAGTTCGGCCTGTTGCAGATATTGAGAGGAGCAGGGGTTATTGTGTTGACGCAAGAAAGCAGAACAAAGCTAAGAGATCAGCCGCCATCTTATTGAGTGATGGGGCAAGGACAGGGGACAAAAAAATGGCAGTGTTACCACCAGGGTGGACCCAGGAGAGCGGAGACACAGCGCTGCTCCAAAGGGTTCAACTGCCCAGTCCTAATGCCGGCTTTAAACGGCTGGGAAAAGGAGCCGACGGTGTTACAAGTAAAATCCTGCAACCACAGGGATCTGTGCTTAAGATGGCAGCAGCCATGAGGGGTTGCAGACTCCTAGGAGCAGGGTGCCAGAAACGGGGAGAACACCCCTTGATGAGAAGAAGCAGAAGAGGAAACTTCCCTAATCTGAAGGGACTCTCTTTTGCGGGTTGTTCTCTGTTACTGTAAGGGGCCCCAGGCCTTTATGGCAGGCAGAAGGTAATTTTGTGTAATACTACATATTCTGTACTATGACATGACAATAAAGGATGCTTGAATATTGAAATGGCCTGTTCCTGTTTTTGTTTATAATGTGGCTTGGCTTACTGTCAAAAGCTGTGAATGATGTTTGTCATTTTGAAACTATTAAAACCTAACTACCTATTATTAAAAAAATTAACTACTGGCAGAGGCTAGTAAAATTATAAAGAATAATAAACTATAAAAGCACTCAAAATTTTCAAAAAAACTTGGTGATCTCTTCCATCCAGTGAAGAAGCTGGCCTTGTGCCAAATCTAACCAAGAACAGGTTGTTTGAGCAAATTCAAATTTCAGAGAATGATAAAATATTACACAAAGAACCTACAGCAGTGTTGGGACTCTACGGGGAAATGCAGACGGTTTTGCTTGTTAACAAATCCCCGTCAAAATCCAGAGTGGGAAAAAAAGAGTTGCTATTGGTGACTATTGGACAGCCGTTTCTGATAAAATCCAAAATGGTTTCCAGAGGTTCTTTAGGGAAGGAAATCTGTTGGCTTTATCAGGTCATCAGGTGAATCCAGACCCATGTCATTATGGATGACTCAATTGCCTTCTAAATTAGCCTAATGTGGCTAATGCCGTAAGGGTATTAAAGGTTACGGAGAGAAGGCGGGGACGGGGTACTGAACTTTAAGATCAGCCATGATCTGGTTGAATGGCGGAGCAGGGTCGAATGACCTACTCCTGCTCCTATCTTCTATGTTTCTATGTGGCAATTAAGGATGGATCAGAAATGATGATACCCATATCCCAATAAACAGCAAATAAAAACAGACTTTTCCAGCCCTCATTTGATTTTTTTGCCTTCCATTAGCACTTGGAATGTACAAACACAACCAGACACAGCGCTTCCCTGTGGAGTCCTACCGCCCAGTCTGATTGCCAAGGGCTCCTGGTCCGACTGCTGTATTCAACAGCAGCTTCAAGGGGCTGCAGAGTCCTGGGAGCAGTGGACAGGTGCAGGGTGCTAGAAATGTGGAGAGCACCCCTGGTTGAGAAGAAGAAGCAGAGATGACAGTGACCATGGTTGGGGACCAGCGAGGAACTCTGTGGCTGAAGGATGTACGTGCTGGTGACTTGTGGGAGAAACCCACCCAGAGCGTAGGCTGCTGGTGTCTTGAGGTCAAAGGATTTGAACCTGGCTATTGGAGACTGTCTCATAGAAACCATGGTTTCAGAAGTGGGATCTGAGAGGATGTTGAGGGCCTTATCGTGTCAGAAGTTTGGATGTGGGCTCGGGTTGCTGATGGTTTGAACTGAAGTGGAGTCCTCTGCAGCTGTGGGAGTGTTGGAGGTGAACTAACAGATAACTTGGAGAGTGGGGGAGGGACTCTCTTTCTCTGACTAAAGGGCCGTGGGCCTTATTTCCAGACAAAAGGCAATGTCATAATAATGTTACATTTCTGATTTATTACATTGACAATAAATAGTATTTGATCTGATCTTAAGGAAAAGCAAAACACTCACTTAGCGCAATTGTACAAGTCACAACAGTAGCACGTATTGCTCCGCACATTCAGATTGCAAGATTCGGTGAGGGTCTGGCATGGCACCTAGAACCAATGGAAGAACAGGGTAGTTTTAAACAGCTGCCTTGGTTTAATAACAGAAAAGCTGAAAATAAATGCTCTTGACAAGTATCTTAAAAGTTATATGCTAAATACTATCACTATACTCCTGCTGTAGGCTTCTAACAGTTGGAATTTCCTACTGAGCTGTCCCGCTGATGCCAATAGCTGACCTATTTCAGCAGGTCTGCGAGTTGAAATCTCATCGGATCAACTTCTAGAAAAACTGATCCCAAGGTGAAGGTAAGTGGTAAGCTGCCCAGTATCCTTCCCCCCACCCCACCCCAGCTCCATTCCCAGGCAGAGTGCAACCTTAAAAAGGGGCCTTGATTTACATAAGCAGAAATTAACATCAGTTTAAAGTCTGTTCAAGTAACTGAACTGCAGGCAGATGGGAAGCTGATCTCATGGGATATCAAGGGAGGGTTGAAGCTGGGATGGAGGTGGTGAAGGTTTGAGGTTATCACTAGTGACTTTCAGGGAGTTCATATAACCAGTTTTGTTGGCAGAAGAGGCAACTTCAGATTCATGGACATCTCAGTGAAATCATTAGGAGGCAATCTTTTTATTCCAATTGAACTGGGCCAGGCGACCTTCCTCTATCTGATTTAAAGCAAGTGAAATTGGTGGCAGGAATGAGGGACTTGTGTTACGATAATCTAACACACACCCAATTATCTTCAACACCGTTCACATTAGGCAGGGAGTAAAAATTAATGCATGTCTTAATAAACTTGGTGAAGAGAAAGCAGATGAAGAACTAACAACAGACTACTTCCATTGGTAGATCATTCTAAACTGAAAGTTTACCTGTGCATTTCTGTTTTTGCTGACCACATTCACCAATTAGCTCCATGTTCTGCATTATGAGATGTCTAATGTTAAAATTAACATGAAGTAAAATGGAAAAAAAAACTGCTTGCCTTTTATCAATTGTGGCACTGAGTGCAGATGCAGGGGCATCACGTTATAACTGGACAGGATGTTGGTGAGCCCACACTTGGAGTATTGCAGGCAATTCTGGTCATCCATTGATGTACCATCAGTAATTCACAAAAGGCTGAGTAGTGAAACAATCAGGCTTTTAATAGCTAAAGACTGGGACACTATCAAACAACCATCCACCTCCTTGACTGATCAGAGCAAAAGGGTGGCGCGCAAGAGGCTATGGAATGGAAGGGGTGTCCAGTCAGTGGAAGCCAATCACGGTATAACAGTGGTTTACCACACCCAGTTTTAGGGAAGGTATTGTTAAGATGGAAAGGGGTGCAGTAAAGATTCACAAGGATGTTGTCGGGACTGGCAGGCTTGAATTGTAAGGAGAGGCTTGATAGGCTAGGACTTATCTCCCTGGAGTGGAGGAGGCTGAGAGGGGCATTAATAAGGTAAATAGTGATATCTCTTACCCCAGGGAAGGTGAATCTAAATTAGAAGGCATAGCTTTTTAAAAGGGACCCGAGGGGTCCTTCACATAGAGAGTGAGGTGCAAATGAAATGATTTGCTTGAGGAAGTGGTAAAAACGGGGACAATTGTTATGTTTAAAAGGCATTTATACAAGCGCATGCCTAGGAAAGGTTAAGGATAGGACAGTGGCCCTCGACATTTTTTCCACTCACACACCACCTTAAGTAATCCCTGACTAACCACAGAGCATCTGATGCCACAGGCGCTCTGGTTAGTCAGGGATTACTTAAGGTGGTATGTGAGTGGGGGATAAACAAATTGAGAACCACTGGTTTGGGAGGAATTTGTGCCGAATGAAGGTAAATGGGACTAGCATGGTCAGCATAGATAATTTGGGCTGAAGAACCTGTTTATCTGCTGTAGAATTCTATAACTCAAAAATGAACGACACCCACTGACTTCATTTTTTTCCATTTCTTTTCTTTCTTTGGCTTGGCTTCGCGGACGAAGATTTATGGAGGGGTAAATGTCCACGTCAGCTGCAGGCTCGTTTGTGGCTGACAAGTCCGATGCGGGACAGGCAGACACGGTTGCAGCGGCTGCAGGGGAAAATTGGTTGGTTGGGGTTGGGTGTTGGGTTTTTCCTCCTTTGTCTTTTCTCAGTGAGGTGGGCTCTGCAGTCTTCTTCAAAGGAGGTTGCTGCCCGCCAAACTGTGAGGCGCCAAGATGCACGGTTTGAGGCGATATCAGCCCACTGGCGGTGGTCAATGGGGCAGGCACCAAGAGATTTCTTTAGGCAGTCCTTGTACCTTTTCTTTGGTGCACCTCTGTCACGGTGGCCAGTGGAGAGCTCGCCATATAACACGATCTTGGGAAGGCGATGGTCCTCCATTCTGGAGATGTGACCCACCCAGCGCAGCTGGATCTTCAGCAGCGTGGACTCGATGCTGTCGACCTCTGCCATCTCGAGTACTTCGACGTTAGGGATGAAAGTGCTCCAATGGATGTTGAGGATGGAGCGGAGACAACGCTGGTGGAAGCGTTCTAGGAGCCGTAGGTGATTCCGGTAGAGGACCCATGATTCGGAGCCGAACAGGAGTGTGGGTATGACAACGGCTCTGTATACGCTTATCTTTGTGAGGTTTTTCAGTTGGTTGTTTTTCCAGACTCTTTTGTGTAGTCTTCCAAAGGCGCTATTTGCCTTGGCGAGTCTGTTGTCTATCTCATTGTCGATCCTTGCATCTGATGAAATGGTGCAGCCGAGATAGGTAAACAGGTTGACCGTTTTGAGTTTTGTGTGCCCGATGGAGATGTGGGGGGGCTGGTAGTCATGGTGGGGAGCTGGCTGATGGAGGACCTCAGTTTTCTTCAGGCTGACTTCCAGGCCAAACATTTTGGCAGTTTCCGCAAAGCAGGACGTCAAGTGCTGAAGAGCTGGCTCTGAATGGGCAACTAAAGCGGCATCGTCTGCAAAGAGTAGTTCACGGACAAGTTTCTCTTGTGTCTTGGTGTGAGCTTGCAGGCGCCTCAGATTGAAGAGACTGCCATCCGTGCGGTACCGGATGTAAACAGCGTCTTCATTGTTGGGGTCTTTCATGGCTTGGTTCAGCATCATGCTGAAGAAGATTGAAAAGAGGGTTGGTGCGAGAACACAGCCTTGCTTCACGCCATTGTTAATGGAGAAGGGTTCAGAGAGCTCATTGCTGTATCTGACCCGACCTTGTTGGTTTTCGTGCAGTTGGATAATCATGTTGAGGAACTTTGGGGGGCATCCGATGCGCTCTAGTATTTGCCAAAGCCCTTTCCTGCTCACGGTGTCGAAGGCTTTGGTGAGGTCAACAAAGGTGATGTAGAGTCCTTTGTTTTGTCCTCTGCACTTTTCTTGGAGCTGTCTGAGGGCAAAGACCATGTCAGTAGTTCCTCTGTTTGCGCGAAAGCCGCACTGTGATTCTGGGAGAATATTCTCGGCGACACTAGGTATTATTCTATTTAGTAGAATCCTAGCGAAGATTTACATTTACATCTCTATTTAAATACCACCCTCAACTGCCTTACACTATAAACCACATGCTCATTTAATCTCTGTCAATAACCCCATCACATACTTGTCCCTGTTTTCTCTTCTCCCCTGCCTTTCTACTTGGATCTCAATATCTCGAACTATTCCCAATTCTGATAAGATCTTTATTCTGTTTTTCTCTCTCTACAGAAACTCCCTGACCTTCAAGTTGTTTTTAGCAATTCTGAATTTTCCTTCCGTTTTCCATCACCCAAAGGTATTTTGTTTTGCTTTAATATGCATCAGCATATTAAGCCAACACTGAAAATAGACATGCCAAATTAAAGCCATCTTGGACGTTGATATTGTTCCATTAATATTTCCCCTTTCTGGAGGGGGCAGGGAGATGATGAAAGATGAATCAGATATTTCAATTTCAAAATGACAAAGCTTTTGTAACATTAAACATAAAGAGCTGAGAAAACAAAATTATAACATGCTGGCGTGCAGGGCCATTGCCAGACTATTTTGTGCCCGAGGCAACGCCAAATGCTTGCAATCCCACCCCCCAAAAAATTGCCAACTTTGATTTTCAAAGATGTTTTGTAGAAAAAATTTAAAAATTGAAACTGCTAAATTTACTTTAAATTTCAGGAAAGAATAAGGGAAAATTACTGATCTAGAAGCTTTTTCACAACTTTGTAGCTCTATTATATTTAATATAATATAAAATATATTAGCCTAAAATATTTTGTGCTGAAGATTTAAAAGTGTATAAAATACAAAAATAAAGCTAATAATGAAACAATTATTTAAAACATAATAATATATCTTTAATTAACAAGCATTGAAACTACTCTTTGGTCTGACTACTCAAAATGATAGCATTTATCTGCTGTCAAAGCCAAGTTTCCTAAAATTTAATAAAGATATATGTAGGGTCGTGAATGTGTGTGAGTTCTGTGCAAGCTCAAGCAGGTATCTATTTATAAACCAATTACACAACACAACAAATATATGAGCACGAAGAAACTGATGGGGAAGACAGTCTCTATCGAACTACTGCTCGATAGCAAGGCAGACATGATCACTCGTTCCCCTGTGATGCGCATCAGGGTCAGTGTCAAAATGAGTGTTACTGGGGGAGGGGGTACAATCTGACAATTGTAAACTTATTCAGTGGGGGGCGGGGCAAGGGGGTGCTGGTGGTGGCTTACCTGTGCTGAATGGACATAAACCTCCTCCATCCCTCTGATGTACCAGCCGAAAGCACTGCTTTAATTGCGTGAAGTGTCTCTAGCATGAGTCAAGCTAGATGCCAGTGATGCTTGACGCACGCTAGTGATGTGGACGGGGATGGGTCTGACAGGAGGTGATGGCCGCGAGCATATGGGGGCACAGCATCTCGCAAGGGGGGGCCATGTCTGCAAATGCCCCCCTTGGCGCAGACTCTGATTCATACACACGGCGAGCATTGTGGCCGTCATGAGAAGAGTGGTAAAGATACTATATATTTTTATTTCTGTGTGGCCACTACAAGATATATATAATAAATAAAACATAAGTTGGTTTCTGTTGCCTGCATTTATTTATCTATATTTTATCTGTATTAATCTTTTATGAATCTTCCTTAAAATATTAATATTTTGTGCCAAAGGATTCCACCTTGACTTTCTTTACAATAGCAATACTCTTTACCAAGGGTCTACCCAGGGGACGAAGGCCCTCTCAAAATCATAGGCCCATGCCAACTGGCCCACCTGCCCCCCCCCCAACTCTGTTCTGACCTACCTACCTTCAAACTCTGCCACACTGTACTCCGCTCAATGTCAACTGCAGCGCTGCAGCTGCGGCAGAACTACGTCCCTGTGCATAGCTCTGCTAAACATTCCCCTGTCTGCGGGCCTATTGCACATGCTCTTGCCGGTCACAGTACTCAAATCCATCGCGCATGCACAAAAGAATAAAGATGGCCGTGCCCAGCCAGCCAACAAACCTTGGGACACCAACTAATAAAGGAAGTACACTTTTTCACATTTCACAGCACAATTGGCCATCTAGGACATCAGGTTGAATCATATCATTTAAAGAATTTAGAAGCCTACTATTTTGTGGGCGCACGATAATGAACCGTAAAATGTGGATAAAGTCGCATTGCACACATGATTATAACCAGAGGAATGAGATGTTTGCATGTGAGCAGGGTTTTGCTGTGTGAAAAAAAAATCAAGTTATTTCAGATTGCTTTCAGAATGTCTTGTTACATCAGTACCAAATCTTCAAGCACAGATTTTTGGTAACTTAATTTCTTCATTCAGATGTAGTCTCGCAGCAGGAGTTTGGCAGGCTGGATTTCTTCAAAGTTATAGAACGTGTCTGTTTTATCAGTGTTTAATCGTTGTCCAACTTTTTCCAGGTCAAAACCAGGGCACTTACAAAAATTATAGGCATAGAGCTAGAGAAGGAAATGCAACTTCATTGGCAAACTTTCCATGTCGTGACTTCTGATGTATGGTAGATACTTCGTGGGCAGGGTGATGGTGTGCTTTCTATCTGGCTTCCCAGGCCCTTAGTGCCTTTGCTTTTCAGACCACCTTCCCTTCTCATCCAATGTAGTCGGCCTGATGTAATTTGTCTCCTGCAACCTTGGATGTGCTTATTTATTCCTCCTCTTGTACAACCATTTTCTTCAATCCTGATCAGCTTCTTCCCCTTGTGTTCTTCTCTAAAATCACTTCCCTCTGTACAGTGGTGAGGGAAGGTTATCAAAAACTACATCAGGATGAAAAGGAAAGCAGGCCAGGAATGGCACCGAGGCAGACCCCTCAACACAATGAATCCCTGCCAACCATCATCACCTGCTTACAGCAACCCTCACATTCCCATCAATCTCCCCAATCAGCTCCACACCAGGGGCAATTCACAGTGCCCATTAACCTACCAACCCAAGCATCTTTGGGATGAGGGAGGAAACGGACCACTCGAAGGAAACATTCGTGGTCACAGGGAGAATGTGCAAACTCCACGCAAGGTCAGGATTGAACCCAGATTCCTGGGGTTCAGAGACAGCAGTTCCACATACTGCACAGCAATGCCACCCTTTCACATGTTGTTATGCTAGCAGCTTGATAGAGCACAAGATTCCCTGGAAGGCAAATTAATACCAATGGCTACAGCTTATAGACTGATTAGTTGGGTATGAAATGAACAGCCCGAAGGTATTTAGAACAGTTTATGAATCAGCCTGATGCAAACTATAGCCAAGTGTTCAAGCTGCAGAAGAGAATTGACCAATTACATAAGTTAAAAAGTAACGGCATGTTTAGAACAGCCAAAACATTTTTATCTCATGAACCTAACAAAGGCTATAGGTCTGTATTAATTTGAGTCAACATCAAAACTGACAAATTATGTCTTGTGATTCTTCCTTGCAGATGAATATTAAATCATCCTCTTCAAACCATACACCAGCCTGACTTGCAAATATATCAACATTCTCTCATCACCACGGGATCTCAATCTTGCGGGGTCTTATCTCAACTGTACAATGGCAGTACCAAACCCAACTATACTATGTGAGTATCTGACCCGACAGAGTGAAAAGAGTATAGAACTAAAAAATACTGTGCAAGATCGTGACTCAACACTACTGACGAGTAAAAAAAGAGATGGACAAACAGTATATTTTATATAGCAAAGATACATAACTTACTTTTTAGGCTTGAGGCCTTCATCAAAGAATGCTCTAGTACAGAGGGAGTGCCCTACCCAACAGTACGGAGGGAGTGCCCTACCCAACAGTACGGAGGGAGTGGCCTATCCAATACGCTGGAGGGAGTGGCCTATTCAATACTACGGAGGGAGTGCCCTACCCAACAGTACGGAGGGAGTGGCCTATCCAATACGCTGGAGGGAGTGGCCTATTCAATACTACGGAGGGAGTGCCCTACCCAACAGTACGGAGGGAGTGGCCTATCCAATACGCTGGAGGGAGTGGCCTATTCAATACTACGGAGGGAGTGCCCTACCCAACAGTACAGAGGGAGTGGCCTATCCAATACGCTGGAGGGAGTGGCCTATTCAATACTACGGAGGGAGTGCCCTACCCAACAGTACGGAGGGAGTGGCCTATCCAATACGCTGGAGGGAGTGGCCTATTCAATACTACGGAGGGAGTGCCCTACCCAACAGTACGGAGGGAGTGGCCTACCCAACAGTACGGAGGGAGTGGCCTATTCAATACTACGGAGGGAGTGCCCTACCCAACAGTACGGAGGGAGTGGCCTATCCAATACGCTGGAGGGAGTGGCCTATTCAATACTACGGAGGGAGTGCC